>NW_021850084.1:698190-713628 GCF_003651465.1 Formica exsecta
ATCGAATTATTAAATATAAACGAACTCACATAGGACAAATTGTTTAATTAAAAAATATTATAAATTATATAATAAATAAATTAAATATATAATATATTAAATATATAATTAATAGAGAGAAAGAGAGAGAGAGAGAGAGAGAGAGAGAGAGAATAATAAGATATAGACAGAGTAACCAAATTACACTGTATTTCAGTGAAAATTTATTTACGTTTCTTTGCATAAAAATCAAATTAATATATCTGTCTTTTTACACGTCATTTACATTTACTTTCAAATATGTATGCGTGTATGTATGAAGCCATGGGGTTAATCAGTATTTCGCGTTTATCATGATGATATATTAGACAGATTACATGGAATTACGCGCAATGTAAAGTTTTAGAAGGACGGTCTCGTTTAGTAGAGTTTAACGTTATGCTGGGGATCGTCTCTCATTTCCCATTGATACTATTACGCGTGCACAATTCCACAAACTTTGTGAAATTACAATTTCCCGTAATAAACATAGTGCAAGTAATTAGTAGAAATTCTAATGTCATATTGCCGCATTACTGTTCACCACTGGCTTATTTGTAGATACGCAATCTCTCTTTAAAGCTTGGTATACCGAACTAACATAATGAACACTTTTCCGGGATATAAAACAATTCGTGTAAGAATAACTTTCAAATATAAAAATTAATTTTTTCCAATATAAAATTATATTGGAAAAAAATTTCAGCATATCGTAAATAGACTTGAATTAAAAACTTGCATAAAATTTCTTCAGACGCACATTAGTCTTCCGAAATATTATTTCTCGTTGTATATAATATATTGTTACATTAAAAATATTATAAATATTTTATTTTTTATTTTTTATATCTGATTATTAAATATTTTACTACGTCTCTTCTCTACATTTACAGTTTATTCCATCGTAATAATCTTTCGAGGGACATACATTTTCCGTCGTAGCTATAAAAAATGGCATAGGAATCGCGCAAGTTGTGTTAAAATAAGGTATCAAATGCAGTTTTCTGCGTATTAATTAGCCGAGCTTCGTAGATTTATTGCGACGGAAACAACGCGCGAGAGGATTAACTTTTAAGCTAACGACACTTGATGAAAAATATATTCAAGGGCGGAGAGAGCGCGCGACAGACGGAATCATAATTCGTAAATTATGCAATAACAGCTAACGTGCTTGCCCACGGGGCAATTGACCTTTATTATGTTAAACGATATGACCCTAACACAACCTAAAATGACGTGGTCATGCTTGTCATAAAATAATTCAATAACGCGCTCCTTTATGATTTGCGAAATTAAATGGTGCAGCAATTCTGTTCCAATACATTGTTCTATTTCATGTATTTCATGTTATAATTATAATTGAATATTAAATTATCTTGTTCTCGCCAATTTTCGTTACTCGCTTAATTTAAACGCTTTAAAAAGAATTATGTGTAAAATATTTAATATATTGTTAATTATATTTCTAGAGAGAAAAAAATTAATTTAATGTTGGTGCAATTGTTTGTAGTATCCATTAAACTCCATTAAGATAATCAACATATAATAATTAACATTAACTCACAAATTATTTGCTTATACGTTAAATGCAAAGGCAAAATTTCTGGAGCAGGAAATACGAATAATTTAAAGTTCACAACGGCATTTACAAAAATATTTTTAACTCTATAATTAAAAGTCTAACAATATATATAATTAACTATATATAACATCTACTTATATAGTCCAACAATGATTCAATCCTTTTTTTTATATTTAATAACGTTACTATATACATTGAATTCTAAAAATTCTAATCACGATCCTGATAAAATAAATCTGAGATCATTGTCTGCCTCGAATTCAAATTACTGTTTTGTGTTACATGAGAAAGTGTGTATATAAATATCCGTGATGAATTCACGAGAATTTTACACTGCTTGGTCAAGCCGAATTTAAGCGTGGCTCATTCTCCCATGTCCCAAAACGACACACAGGAAGATAGATAATCAGTCGTTACTATAGCGGCAGTTTCCGGCAAACATCGCGGCTGTAATTAAACGCGATATGCGAGTAATGCACGAAGCGCGCTAAGTTAACTTAAACGCGAGACGGTATCGTATTCTTTTGATTGCTAAGAGAAAAGCTAGCTATGTAAGATGTAGATATATCGTTACAGATAATCAAGTCGTGCCCGAAATATTGTATATTCTATACTAGCAAAGCGCTTTTAAAATCATTTTTACCGGCATTCTTATATACACTCTAAACAATTATTTTTTTTTTTTTTGTTATAAAAGCATCTAAATATTATCATCAAAAAGTTAAGACATAAAACTAAAATCAGAAAAGTCTGCAAATTCTCGAGAAAAATTTTTTTTTATTTTACAAGAAAAGACTTGTAAAGTTGAATCACAGATATTAAATATATGTTATATTGAAGATGATGTGATTTATGTGCAAATTTTGTCAGGAAACACGGAGTATATTTTGCCGTGTGATTTGTTCATTAAGAAACACAATAGCTGAAAAATTCACGAACCGTCGATCTTTATTACGCCGCGAGTATAAAACATATTGTTTGAAGCGTCACGTGAATAGCAGCAGATAGGAAGACAAATTCCTCTCTTGCCTCACTGTTCAACTGAAACAATGTGCGCGTAGGTTAAACTTATCAAGCTGTCTTGGCAATGCTGATGAGAAAGAGGATCTTCCTCCATAGCAATTGTTCGTGGGACGCGTGCTCCAAGATTTTCAATTTCAAAATCTGTCGCTAAACGCGAATCACACCATGTTGTGCTATTCGTTTACACACTTTAATGTTTTCATCTATATTATTTTAAAATGTAATTTCAAATGGAAATTTATACGTATATTTAATCTTTGAAACTTTATTTTTTCCCTTAAAATTAACTCTTAACCCTCAGCTTTAAATTTTTCATTCTTAGTTTTTAATTCTTAGCTTTGAATTCTCAATCTATTTTTTTTTTTAAATAATGTAGATTCATATAAAAATCATAGTTTATAATATTCATGACTTGTACGAAATCCTTATGAACTTAATTAACTTAATTAATTTTGTGTTTTTCTGTGATATTTGTCGAAGATTTAATATGTATACATATATTAATTCACTCTTCGATAAATATCACATGTGTGACATAATTAATAAATAGTATTTTCCATTTCATCACACATAATTTCTCGTCTCGTGTATTGAATGCCTTGTCGTCTCATTTATTGAAGCGATTTTCAAAGATGCTTTTGACGGTTATTCCTAATTTCTACCTCTGGCTTTAGTAAAGAAACCTGATCTTCATCGGAACAATTTCTACATAAGACCATGTCTGCTTTCAGGGGCACTAATAGGGAGGAAGGGAATAGATCACGAAGGGTGCAGCCTAGATAAAAGCCGAAGGGTGCGGTTGATTATACTTATGTCCAGGCTATTATGGCAAACCTTTTTATAGTTTGCACTCCATTCCGAAAGTTCAAACGTATTCAATTATCAAACTATTGCTTTTAATTTTATGAGATATCTCGCGGAGAAATAATACATTTAATTTTTATCATAAATTATTTATGATTAAGTTAGACTCAATTTCTCGTTGAAAAAATTTTTGGGAAAAATATTATTAGCTGCAACGTGTTAATATTTCGATAATTGAACTGCATTTCAAAATCCCGAACTTTTGTACAATCCACTTGAAATTAATGAAATTCTTTGTTATGTATATGTTTTATTAAATTTAATTATTTTTCATACTTTTGAATTCGTAGTAAATATGAAATACGATTTCCAAATTATTTTTTTATAAACAAAATATTTTGTTTTATTTATCTTTTCAATTAAAATTAGATTCTTAAATTGCTATCATAATTTATGAGATAGAATCAATTTGACACGCCTGATATATGACGTCGCTCGTTCGTGACAATCCCACGTGAAGATACGCGACGTTTTCAAAACCACTTTTAGCTTACGGTTAGCGTCTGAGGAACATTCACGGTTATTTGCTTCATTCGGATATTCGTTACAAGTGTCGTTACAATTTCGAGATGACCGCAGTCTTCCGTGCGGAAAGATTCATGTTTTTTTCACCGAGAAATCCTGCTCTTTTCTTGCATTTAATAACTCGCGATAAACTACTGATTCTTGCACAACTCCGATCGAACAAAGTCTAATATCTAAATGCAATTATTAAATAAAATTATTAAATAAAATTAAAGACAGAATGATTTGATATTTATTAATATTAGATTAATATAAATTTAATAGACTTTATTAATATTAGACAAAAGAAGATTTAGAATATTTTATACGTATCATATATTACACAATAATATAAAGTATAATACATTATTATTATTAAAATAAATAAGCAATTAATTTTAATAACAAAAAATAAAAATAATAAAATTATAAAATGCTCACCCATGGTTACTCCGCCGTTGTCTGATGTCTTTTTCGTTGTCGAACCTTCCTCTTCTCTTGTCTATCTTTTGCTACTCCTTCATGACACTCACACGACGATACTCATTTGTGAGACACAGTTAATTACGATCGCGCACGCACTAATCATGAGAATACGACAAATGCGTGATACTTTAATTAGTACAGTAATCGCACAATACGCGCTTTATTTTATATTAAGATCGGAAAACGTAAAAATCATGGTTACACAAAGCTACGAGATTCGAGATCAGTAACAATTAAAATTATTAATTTAACGCGTTGCAATAATGCTTAAATCCATTTATTTTATTAATAAGAAATTCGGAAATGACGTCGGCAATTTTATCATGACGATACTACGCAATACTATGCGAGTTAAGATGTGATAATAGCAAAAATTTATTAATCACGTTTAACAATTGTTAATTGCAATAATCGAGATCACATTTAATATCTTCCAACATATTTTGCACGATTTTATTACGGGAGATCGTGCGACGATACATGAAACATCTTGTAATGCTATTCGCTCGAGTCTCGCCGTCCGAAATGATGCCAGATTCAGGACGCGTAACACGCAGCCGTGATAGAGAGGATATCACAACAATAGAAAACCGCGTTTATGTGAGACATGTATATATCCCCTCTACCATGATTTGTCATTCGGATCGAATGACAACAACACCACCGCGTGACAACAACACTGCCGTAAGATAACAATAACACGCTATACATTGCTAGTCAACTTTGGTAGTATTTATGTTATTGTTAAAAACCCCGCGGCAAAAATCGATAATAGCGGTATCTCGTATATTTGTCGTATTATCTTTCGAATTGCGATCATTTTCTATAATTATCACAATTAGTGATTATTAACTCGCGTAATTAGTTAATTTGTATGGTTGTCGCGTTTTAATTAGCCATAAATTCTCATAATATTATGTAGTATCAGAGCAAAATTATCAATATCATTTTCGAATCTTTTAGTCATTAACAAAACATCGCTCATTCATTAATAAAGTGTGAATTAATTCAAACATTATTGCAATGTAATAAATGAACATGTGTAATCGTTACTGATATTATATTTTAATATTTATCAATCGTGTGCTATAAATTCGATGCTTGTAATTGGTTAAAATATTTATGTAATTTATTTGATTAAAATCAAATCCACAGATCGATAAAGTTAACAAACGGTCTATTCTTAGATATTTATTTTTAACAGCGTACTTTTAGATATTTATTCTGCAATCTGCAGTATTCTACATTTGTTTTAAAATAAAATTATTTTTTTTTTTTAAATTAATTAAATTTATCTTAATGTAATCTATTCTTTATGTTAAAATGAGAGATAATAAAATTGTTTTAAAATTCGCGTGTATACCATTCGTTAGCAACAGAAATAGCGTTGTGTGAACTCGGCCACGCGATTTTCCAGTACCATCGTGGATCGTAGCTTCATATCGTGAGTTTCGCGTTCCTCGATCGTAAAATAAAGAGCGCATTGTGTGCGATTAATGTTGGGAGTGCTACATATTTAAAGTGTCGCGCGAGAGTATCGTATTCTATTCGCGATCATAATTAATCGAGTTTTTACGAATGAGTGCCATGAAGAAGTAGCAAAGATTAAACAAGAGAGGAGTTGGAGATTCAGGGAAGTGCGATGGCGATAACCATGGGATAAGAAATACATAATTATGTTTATTCATTATTTGTTATTAAAATTAATTGCTCGCTTATTCTCACGGTCACAATAATTCACTTTACATTATTGTATATAGGTAATCCATATAAAATATTCTATATTTTATTTTTAAGAAAACAAAATATTTAATAAAATATTTATAACTAATAATTATGATTAATAACTTTTTTTTATATATGTAATAGCATTTTTATATATATATATATATAATAGCATTTTTTATATATGTAATAGCATTTTTTTATATATATAATAGCATTGATTAAAATTTATATATAACTCAAGATTACCTACGTAAGAATTAAATTTCTGGTTTAAAGCAACAAATTAGCATTTATACATTATATATATGATATATACATTCGAACTTGATTTCTCGTAGCAAGAATATAAAATTAACGAAGACGCAAAACTCCACGGAAAAAATTAAATTTATCGTAATAATCAGAATAATCAGAATAATTACGTCATTGCTGTTTAATCTTGGAGCATGACTAATATCATTTGCGCACTTTGCTATGTTTGCACTGTCCATGTAAATTACAAGTTGTTTTCTGCTGCCCGTCATTATGCGATTGCATCTCGATTAATCGAAGGTCTATGTATAAATAGGAGGATTATTATTAAGCTGCTGGATATAAAAAAAAAAAACTGATCAATTTATTTCTGCGAACGATATGAGAAAGCCGAAACTGTCTGAATTTTCATGAAACATTTCACATAATTTAATTAACAAAGTATAATATATAATGAAGGTGCACAATGAAGATGCTGCATTTGGGTATGTTAAGTTTTAAAGATATCATGAATATTAATTAGAGAAAGTTATAAACTGATGTGCGTTATCGATTTTAGCAAAATGGTTTTCGACATTGGAATTACGTCACCAAAATAAACAGCTCCAGATATTTTCGTATTTAGGAAACATCTCTCTAAATAACATATATTGTATGTACAAATGAATCTTTGTGAATGTACAAGTAAAAACATGAGTTTGACTACTTATAATTAGTACGTGCAAACTATAATTTTTTAATTTTTAGTAGAATATTAAAATACATTAAAAACATGAGGTTTTCCAATTTCGATGCATCATTTCTTTGCTATATTTGTCTTATTTGTCTTATTTATAATTCGTAATCAAGATTGAACCACGAGATTACCTTAATTACGGTATCATCTTGGCATTAGGTAGGCATCCCTCGGGAGTTTCGCACAAGTCCCAAAGGATTACAAATTGCCGGCAGTCACACGATCACGACTGACCGCGTTTTGCGCGATAACAGGTCTCTACCATCATTCTTGCAAAATATAACTTCGCGTATTAAGAGTACGAAAGATTTGAAAAAGTCAACGCGCGTTTGATATGTGCGATATATAAAAGCGATTTGAATGGATTTAAAAAATTCGGAATTCTATACAAAATCAGGCGTGGCCTTCGCGCAAGGATAAATCTCGTTAGGTGGAACTGTCACTCCCTGTTTCCTGTTTATAGCGTTACGTACCGCGCGAATTCGCTTTAGGCGCCGATCGTGATCTATCTTCGAATGAGAAAATAACTCCACGAAATGACGCATCGCGCGAGAATCGCGTTGTACAAACGCTTTGTGGAAAAACGTTAATTTATTATCGCAACGCCAGTATAAAATTTGATATTGTATATCGTTATCGATAATTTCGAAATCGTTTAGAAAGACAGCGCAATTTTTCCTATTTGCCTACAATGCTGCAATATACGTAGATAATATAGTCATGTTGTAAAAAAATATTTCATACCGTTTAAGGTGTATGATTATCTTCGACATTCATGTGATAAATGATGCATAACAATAAATGATATAAAAAAAAAGGAAACGGCACTGCCGCGAAACCGCAAACGCACGCATGCTATTGATAAGTGACGTCTAACCGTCCAGCCGCTATTTATGAAAAACTGGTTTCCCAGTTGATTCTTTCTTACGTAAGAAAGTAATTATCGATTCTTGTACATTTCTCTTAGAATGAAAAAAAGCGAATAACCACTTATTCACAACTTTTTACATATGAAATTCCGGGCTACCGTAATATAATGTGTAATATGTGTGTGTGTGTGTGTGTGTGTGTGTGTGTGTGTGTGTGTGTGTGTGTGTGTGTGTGTGTGTGTGTGTGTGTGTGTGTGTGTGTGTGTGTGTGTGTGTGTGTGTGTGTGTGTGTGTGTGTGTGTGTGTGTGTGTGTGTGTGTGTGTGTGTGTGTGTGTGTGTGTGTGTGTGTGTGTGTGTGTGTGTGTGTGTGTGTGTGTGTGTGTGTGTGTGTGTGTGTGTGTGTGTGTGTGTGTGTGTGTGTGTGTGTGTGTGTGTGTGTGTGTGTGTGTGTGTGTGTGTGTGTGTGTGTGTGTGTGTGTGTGTGTGTGTGTGTGTGTGTGTGTGTGTGTGTGTGTGTGTGTGTGTGTGTGTGTGTGTGTGTGTGTGTGTGTGTGTGTGTGTGTGTGTGTGTGTGTGTGTGTGTGTGTGTGTGTGTGTGTGTGTGTGTGTGTGTGTGTGTGTGTGTGTGTGTGTGTGTGTGTGTGTGTGTGTGTGTGTGTGTGTGTGTGTGTGTGTGTGTGTGTGTGTGTGTGTGTGTGTGTGTGTGTAAAGTACTTATAATCTCATACTATAATACTTAACATGAAAATGAGTATTTTATATAGCGCTCGAATTTAAAAGAATGCAAAAACGCGCAGCGTGACGTACTAATTATCCCACTTTCTCCCCCTTACGATTATTATGAGGTCATATCACCGCCCAAGTTTGTCTCGCGATTCACGATACGTCATCATTCGCGACCGAGTGCACTCGATTTCTTTTCATGATGCATCGCGAAATGCAGGCTCGATGGCCGATCGGCTTTTATATAAATTAACACATGAGAGTAGAAAATGATGCGATGTTATTGAACCATTTTTTGCATTTAACATCTGTGTTTGAATAATATAGTTGAAAAATATATACATTAAATATAAGTTAATAAATATTAACTTTAATTAAAATATATACATTAAATATAAGTTAATAAATATTAAGTTATATTTCAAAAAATTAAAGAAGTGCAGATAAAAACACGCATATATTTCTTCAATTGCACACAAACCGACTTGATGATCTTACATTATATCGATTAATACGATCCTGAATCACGTCATTCGTCAACTGTCGTTCTGTCGTTCGAAAGCAGCGACGGATTTTACGATCCGGATGATCGACGATTGCGGCGCGCTCATTTTTCGACGCACGCGTCGCCGCTCGTGAAAGTCCAACATGGTAATACGAAAGTGAAAAAATCGCCAACGCTGTTAAAAAAGGGCCCATACGCGAATGAGTTCTCTGTTGCTTTCACTCGGCTCCGAGATAAAGACGAACGACCTTTCACGCAGATCGAATTAGTTAATCGAGTTTTAATAACGTAAGATTACGACGTTACTCGTTATGAAAATGGACATTTAAAAAACAAAATATAATTATTTTATTAATTAATTTCAAGTTGAAGATACATATTTTTTTTTAATTCTTTTAAAAATATTTTTAACACAGTATAGAGAGAAAGAGAGAGATATCTCTATGAACAATACGCTACAAAATATCGATAATTTATTATTATTATAGTTAGATGGATATCTTTACCTAAGCGCAGAAATTGATGAGGATTAAAAATTGGAAAAAAAATACTGCACGCGATTATATTTCCAAAACTATCAATTATATATCAAATTATAGTTTAATGATGTGAACATCGTACATGATGTGTCTACGTTTCAAAGTATTGAGTCAAGTATTGACGTTTTCTAACACTGAAAACAATCACATACAAATACATATTCATAATTATGGCATCAGCCTAAGAAAATTGTCGAGGAGAAAATTTGTATGCGATACAAAGTTAATTAAAACTAATTTAACATCATGAAATTTCGAGGGAGGAACGATGGAGGACGATTACGAAACACGAATCCGTTGAAACTACCGCGTATTTGTTACCAATTAATTATGATCGATGACCTTGATGTGCTAAGAAATACCTTATGAAAATATCGACAACGATACGTAGCAAAATTTTAACAAAAATGAAATTTATAAAAATTTATTTAAAAAATGTTTGGAATTATATGTAGAAGCTAGAAAAAAATAAGAGCCTAATTAAATTCGAAATTACTTTTTGTATATTTTTCATTACGTTTTTCTCTTCTGTAGAAAGAAAAATAATATCCGATACACATATAATCAATTTATGAGTGTAGAATTGATTACGACAGTATTTACCGAATTATTCGCATCGCTGATAGCACAGAAACATCTGGATCGAATGCAACGAGGCGTCGAAAAGTCGTGTGAGGAATGCTAATGAACTGCACGAATCGACGTGCTCTCTCGTACTCGAAGGAAAAAAAAAGTCCCTTTCCAATTAGCACAATCCCATAACTGGGAAACTGGATACCCCCTTATAGGGGTAGAGTAGGCATATAGGATCGACACGTGGAACTGGGTTGGCCCGACGATGTCGCTCATGCGGCCGTCGCCGTCTCTCTAAAGAAGGCCAAAAAATGCCGAGGACAATAAACCTGTCTTGTTTAGCCCCGCTCGTATATCAGGGACAAAATTCGAAGAGCGAAACGCACGTTCTGCGATCGTTTGAAGAACATGTATGATGTTTTAGACATAAAATTTTAATGTATACAATAAAAAATAATCTATGGACACGTTATTTTTTATTATGCATAAAAATTCTGATATTTTTATCAAAGAATATCATTTTTGATTAATCAAAGTCCTCGTTGTTTGAATCATGTGATAAATATGTATATATTATTTATTTCCACACACAAAACACACTAAAACAGATTTCTAGATTAATTATTATGATAAAATAATCAATCGGTCACGGTAATTTAACGTGAGAAGAAATAGTAAAAACTCAAAAAAGATAATTATACATGTTTCGAGAAAATTAGCATAATCCCTCCTCGTGAGAATACATTTTGTGTTGCCATCCGGTTGAGATTGGTGAGTGACGAGTACGTTCACGTGAAATATTAAAACTTAATTGTATAATATATTTTTTTGTCTAAAACAAATAGGAATTTGCGCGAAAAATATTGCGTGTATAAATTTTAACCAACTCAATGTCGATGCTCAAAAGTTATTACTTCACGACAATTGCCTTTTGCTGTATATATATATTATATACAATAAATCATACGATCGGTTTAATTCGATTAAAAGTGCTCCGCTATTCGATATGCGTTTTATGCGCTGATTAATATTATCGTTAAAACTATGTATCTGGTAATCGAGATTTATTTTGAATCTATAATTTTATAACGTATCATAAATGCACATTCAATGCCGCACGACTGATACAGGAGAAAATGTAATACTTGATATAGAGAGCTTGTGTGATATATTATTAACATTGGTTCAAAGTTGGCACATGATATATATTCATGTGTTTTATATTATACAAGCTCCACAAATTTTATGTATGCGTGCGTGTATGTGCGTGTATCCGTACGAATTAAAGAGCAAAGTATCATCATTTTTGTTATTGTGTTTATTTTATATTGATCGTAATTTTACGCTTGTTGATAATTTTCGTAAATGAAGGGATTAAATTTCTTTTCTTTTTCATGCACATTGGTCTCTCATAGTAAATATTATATAACATAATATTTTATATGAAGTATTCCATTTTTATTAAACATTCCAAATATTTATTTTTGAAGAAGCAAACATTTTAAATTATATTTATACTAAAATCACATAAATTATTATATTTTTATACCATAAAAAAGCTTTTTCTTCAAAATTCTTCTTGCAAAAATATGTCAGATACTTTTATTATTAACTGTCATTCGATTATCATTTTTAATTCAACAAAAAAATGGATCATGTCAGGATCCAGGAAAAGTCAACTACGTGGCAATTCTGAATGAACCTTTACTCCTACCTCGCTATATCGCGTTACATCAGTGCATCGGTTTCGACGCGCTTTAAGATTACACTTAATTACACATTATGTTTGACCTACACGCACGCATTCGTGATCAATTTACCGAATGGTAATGCTCTTTACCGCTGACCACCTTGAGGGAGAGACGAAGGAAAGTGGGTGAACTCGGCTCGATTTTGTGGCGAGAAACCGGCGTGCGCTCTATTCGTTCCACCTGTCTTAATTTTTCCTTTCCCGCCTGCGACTGGATATCACGCATTGGATCGAGATTAATAGAAATTCATCTTGGACCCGGACTCGTTTACGCAAGGCTGAAGTTATGTGATACTTTTGCGAGCAATAGATATATTTTCAAGAATTATATTGAAGTACAACGCGATGGAAAGTAATCTCATTCTTTATCTTTAGTTATGTTGTTATAATGTACTTTTCTTCTCTTTTTTTAATCATCAAATATTTAAAAATGCGCTTATCTCATCTTATTTACAGAAAATATAATAAAGTTTAGCTCGTGCATAAACAAACAGATAGAACTCTATCTCTTAAATTATCTCTTCAATTATAATATGAAAATATATTAGTTGTGGAAATAAACATATGTGTAAAATTGAATTTGTATCAAAAATATTCACGCAATTTGTAAAAATAAATAAGTGAAATGCAATTAAGAATCATAAATATTATTATTTTTCCACTTTCATGGCTAAACATTATTTTCGTGTTTCTATAACATCGACTAAAGGAAAGTTTGTGAATGCGGTTTCTTAATCGCGACGCACAAATAGATGCGTGCATATGTAATGAGGATAAAGATACTCGACGGTAACGATATGATAATGATATTTTAGCAAACACAAGCGATTCAAAACCTCGTAAAGACATCGTCCCCGATGAAAATGAGGTTCCGTTTGCCGTATTATACGAAGTTATACATGGCACGCGAGGTCGCGGATATAATCTAAGCGCGATCGATATCCCGGTGGAAAAGAGCGTTGTGCCATTTTGCTGAATGAGTCAACCGAAAACAGAAATTCTTGCATAATTATGCTGTTCACGTAAGCCTAAGATATAAATAGAGTATAATTGTGCGAACAAAATTTTCTATAATTTATGCCTATTTACGTGAAATAACAGAAAAAATATAAAAAATGCATGCATGTAAGAAATAGCATATTGTTAAGATACAATGTTAAAAAATATCCAGATGTAGTCTAGACAAAAAGTCATTTGTCAAATAATATAATATATCTAGTTTCAAATAAAAAAAAAATAGAAAACAGGTTGGTTGTATATATAAGTCTAGCTATAGATTTAAAAATAATAATGTACATATAAAGTTTATATAAAATTTACCAGATATATTTACACGATAAGTGTTATTAAGAATTTAAACACAATTACAATAATTATAATTTATTGCTAATAAAAAAAAATTGTTTCCAAAAGTAATCTTTTTGCAAAATATATTATTTTTTGTCTCTGTCTCGATATGAGCACAAAATCTCTGAAAATTACTTGCTTATATAAGATATATAAAAAATAGAAAAATTTGCATTTATGTTGCAATAACACGCAGTTATTAGAAAGACAGCGATAACTTAGCTATAAAAAAAAAAAATACATGTGAAAAGAATGTGATGGAACATTCGATATTTAACGACACCATTGACAATCATATTAATTTTATAACTGAATAGCATAAAACAATCAAAGTTCAAGGACATTGCAGGTACCAGGTTACGCAAGCCATGGTCATCGTGACCGTATTACATACGTATGACACAATGTACCTTGTACAAACTCAAATCACATCGATTCGATCCATGAGACCCGAGACCTTCAGTGAATAACATAACGCCATGAAAACATACACTCAGAACTGTTCGATTAAATATATGCTACCGATAGTTCTAGGTGCTTTAATACGGACTTGCATTTTATCTATTTTATTTTGCTCGAGTCTATCGTGAATTTTCGGCATAAATTAATAAGGCTTATATTATATATTTTATATTAATTCATATTTCGATATTTCAAATGCAAAAATGCAAATGATTTCGTACCTCAAAGAATATATATTTAAATTACCTATATATCTCTCTTTCTTTCTGTACAAAGTTTCTTTCTTTAATATTCTGATAAACTGCTTATTTGTATTCAGTAATTTCTCTATTTCGAAAATGCATTAGATTCATTAAATTACAATTTCCAAAATGATATATTTTATTCCAAAATGATATAATTTAAATAATTTAAAGAGCAATATTGAAATAAACGCGCGAACGTAGATAACTAAATATACAATTGCATGCAAACAAAAAGCGCGTCTCGATCAATAAAGGTAATATGCTAAAGCATACAATCTGGTAGTAAGAATTTTTTAATGCAATATTATTTACTGTTTGATTTACTCTCATAGTAAAAGATTCATTATACAAATTATAAAAATAAAATATTCTGAAATGATTTCATTAAAAAATAAACTTGTAGATTACATAGGACGGAGATCAAATGTATGTTGAACACTTGGCTATTTGGTTTTAAAAGATCATTGGGATTCGCGTAGAGTGTGAGATTTTGTAGATTTCACAAGAGATGTTAAGAGTAAAGTAAAATACGGCTTACCTTGACGTCGAAGGCTTCAACATGAGTCCGTGGCACACCGTTCATTTTCCAATAGGTTAATGCTCCCGATTTTCGGTCAATTCTCAATTTTTCACGTAGATCTATTCACAGGCACGTCGTTGTAAAAAGTCCACTTTTTCAGGCAAGATCGACAACGAGAGAGTACAATATTCAATGTTATTTTTTACTTCGGGACCGAGAATCTGCGTTCTGGATATTAATAAACTCCCTATTGATTTTTGTCACACATGTCACAATTCAAGAACTTATTTACGCGTAATTATTCGCAAATTTTGCGAACATTAATATAAAGTTGAGTGAAGCACTAATATTCAAATTATTACCGTCATGATTGGTGATATTATAAAAGTAAAAATGGTTCGTTAAATAATAACAGGAATAATTTCGTCGAACAATGTAAAATGATTTACAATTTATTCCGTCGTTTCTTACGAAAAAACACCGCGCGACATTTGAGCGAAGAATGCGCATTTCTATCTGCGAGACGCAAGATTTGAAACGCGACATCTCGAGGACGCACGCATGCGCATCACAATGCTCATGAGCACGTGCTACCCGAGCACGCGCTCGTTTTTGTACCTACTTGAAAAAAATTATTTTAAAAACTAGGCTAAAAAAGGAAAATGCGTGTGTGTGTGTGTGTATTATTAAAAAATAAATATTACTAATATA
>NW_021850084.1:714075-721588 GCF_003651465.1 Formica exsecta
TTACTTTAATATATATATATACATTAAAATTAATCAGATTTTTTATTTTATACAATTGTGACGTATGACATTATATTTAAATTTAATATTTGTTTTTGAGATTTAAAATCTTATCATATAATTTCCTTTAAATATAAAATCAGTTTAATGCTCAATACAAAGAGAGAAAGGAATATTTCAAAAAGACCGATTATGCAAACATAATAATTTACATGTATTCATATTTCACCCTTATCAACCTACAATCAATATATAAATAAATAAATAACTTTTTCGATATAATCGAGTTAATCAATTAAATTTTCATTATCATAAACAGAACTGAATGCTATGGATATAATATCAATAAAAATGAATATAACAACAAGAGAGGAATGATTGAATAAATATCTTTAAAATAATTGTTAAAATTTCTTTGGAACACACACGAAATATTTCCTAAAGGCCATTTATATATCGACGTTACGTGTAAAAAGCGTGGGATATCACGTCCGAAGAAAGGTAAAAATCTGAAGGCGCGAGATCAATCCTTCGCAAGTACCAAAAAGTTAAGAATTCCGAAAGGATAGATTCTCGGCGCGCGCGCGAGAGATTTTCAGGAAGATGCTCTCTCAGATGCATCGGCTGCTCGAAAACTCGTCGATGTATCCGATGTCTGAGGGGGAGTACAGAACAGGTTTAAGAACGCTGCGGCTAACCGAACTTCAAATCCGCTCTTCTACGGCCGAGAAACGGAAACGGTGCTTTAGAATCAATTCGTCACTTTCGCCATGTCACATATTTACGAATTCGAACTACCGCAATTTCGATGAGAGTTCGGATGTCGCGCGATGCTATGAATAAGAGAAAGACTGATATTGAATTCTGTGTTGATGTGAATAGTAACGAATAGAAGTTGATTAAAATATATATACTATAATTTATGAATTACATATGATATTTTAATACTATAAATATAAATTCGATATGATACAAAATAAGATAAGAAAATATGTGCAGATAAGATAGGAAAAATGTATCTTATGCCAATATTTGCGGATAAATATATAGAGATTACTTTCATATCTCGATGGCATAGAAACATAAACTCACTGAAATTGTACCGGTTTTGATTCCCAGTTTCTGACACGCATACGATCGTAACGCGAATACGATTATCAAGCGCGACGACCTGTAACTCTACGCAACAGCTGTGCATTGTGAAAATAATCGTATGAAATTATAGAAGAAACTGTCACTACGAAGAAAATCTTCGCTATGCATATTATATATTTGTTGAGAAGTATAAATATATCTCTAAAAACACATAACTCTTTGTCAAGGCATATTTCTTGCAAAAGCAATGATAAATTATAAAAATAAAGAGAGAGTGTGAAAGAGAGAGGAAGAGAAAGAGAGAGTACTTGTGAAGGAATGAAATAATCCGAAATAGAAATAATTCGATAATTGGCTGAATCAGAAAGTGGCTCGTTTCTTGTCAGAATTTAAATCTCGATTAACAAGCGATTAACACGCCTAATTTGCGAATTATTTTCGCAAAACACCTCATTCTGCATGACAGAATTCACTCACTTTGGTATCAATTAAAACAAACATTTTGCATATAAAAAAAGACAAATCAAATTTCCCTTTCGTCTTAACTAGACCCTTTCTCACATTGTCGATCAAGATCGCGGGTTAACTAATGCTCGCCCTGCAGGATTCTCAATTACAGAAACTTCAAAACTCTCAGAGATTCACTCCGATGTAGAGAATCCCCTGGTTATGGGATTCGACGGAGTCTCCCCTCGCGGTCGTGTAAATGGGGAAAAAGGAGAACGGAACGGAAAGAGAAACGAATATCAGGGCGATTTCACCTCCTGCTGGAGGACGATCTGGGTGCACTCGCGGGCACGGCTGACATACACGGTGCCGTGGCACGTGGCATGTCCTGGCTCTCTCTCTCTCTCTCTTTCTCTCTCTCGCTCTCTCTCTTTCTCCCTCGCCAGCAGAATCACCACCGCTCGCTCGCGTGTGGCGGCAGCGGGAACGCGTGCAGCAGCAGCAGCAGCGGCCGGCGTTCGGGCGCTCCGCGTCGCGACTGCCGGCGTGCGCGGCGCAGCTAAAAAATCATACGATGACCTCATCCACACCGGCTATGCTCTCCTCCTGCCCATGTCACTATGCTACTAGTCATCCTGAAAACGTCGCTCGTCGTCCGCGCCGCCGAAGCCGCCGTGTTTTATACAGATTGCCGCGCCGCGATACCGCTTATCTGATGCTTATATAGCGGTCTTTAATATTATCTCGTCGGTTAATTTAACTTTTATTCTTTTTTTATTCGACGCCTCGTTTTTGTGAGAAAAATTTCAATAGAAATATAACGCGATATTGGCGATAAATAATTTTCCTTGAGAAAGAGAGAAAGAAGGAGAGAGAGAGAGAGAGAGAGAGAGAGAGAGACAAGGAAGCATCTAGAAACATATTTTTTTCAGATATCAGATTAATGAAAGCTAAGACTATTATTAATGAGTTTAGTATTAATTTGAGAATTGTAGAAAATAAGATAATTGTGGTTTAGTTAAGATTCTTTGTATTATGGTTATCAATAATATTTCATAGATGTGCGCGAGATCAGAAAAAAGCGGGCGATCCTCGTTTATCCTTATTAAAATATTACGGAAAGCATAATTGATACAGCTAATTAAAACACATACCTCAGTTCGTACGACGTTGGTACACTCATTACGCTTTCGATGATTATAACTCGAGATACTGCGAAGATGATGTCGGTCGGTTGCGGACACACAGAAGCATCGGCGTTATTGATACCCCGAAGTCACGATATCTGCGTATAATGACACTTACACAATGTTCAACGCGTTACGACAAATATTCGATATTTCACAACATAATTCGTGATAATTTTTCGCACAAAAACTCACTTTTTTCAACACTCACGAGAGAGACCAGCGACTCCGATATCTGCACGCGTACAAATGGCTACGATTCGAAATCTATCGAATGACGACGCTGCGATTCTCGTAGTATCGAAACTATCGATACATCGCAGCGCCTTCACTCAATTCTCTCCATGCGACAGCTTCGGTTGATACTTTCGTCTCTCATGGTCGCGAAATCTTGTTGAGGTTAAGTAGTATCAAACACGCATATACGTGAAATAGTATCGAGTAGTGTTAACTCATTACGCTTTCGATGATTATAACTCGAGATACTGCGAAGATGATGTCGGTCGGTTGCGGACACACAGAAGCATCGGCGTTATTGATACCCCGAAGTCACGATATCTGCGTATAATGACACTTACACAATGTTCAACGCGTTACGACAAATATTCGATATTTCACAACATAATTCGTGATAATTTTTCGCACAAAAACTCACTTTTTTCAACACTCGCGAGAGAGACCAGCGACTCCGATATCTGCACGCGTACAAATGGCTACGATTCGAAATCTATCGAATGACGACGCTGCGATTCTCGTAGTATCGAAACTATCGATACATCGCAGCGCCTTCACTCAATTCTCTCCATGCGACAGCTTCGGTTGATACTTTCGTCTCTCATGGTCGCGAAATCTTGTTGAGGTTAAGTAGTATCAAACACGCATATACGTGAAATAGTATCGAGTAGTGTTAAAATATAAAATGTCAGGCGGTGGTACACAGAGACTAACATCCTACCGACTGCCACGAGATCTGACACTAGGTGGAAATGCTAAGCCTGAAAAGCCCAAGAAGGTGTATATACCAAACCTTAATGTGCAGAAGAACAAGAAAAAAGAGTAGGGACTTATATATTAAATAATGGAATGTTTTACGATATATATTATAAATGCTAAAGATAAATTCCTTTTTCAGCGAAGCGACACCAGTTAAAGTTGAGGCTACAAAACCAAATGACAGAGAGCGTGGAAGAGGACGAGGGAGAGGAGATGGCAAGCATGGAAGAAACAAGGGAAATATAATACAAGTACGTCCAATATATACTAAATGTTCTTCAATAATTTGTAGCATAAATCATGATAATGTCATATTCACATATTTTATATTATAATTTATATATATATATTTTATATTATATTTCAGTCTGCTAGTATATGGTCGGAGGGAATATTTACAGCACCCACAGTTAGTAGAAGATCCTATAATTCCGGCAGTGGCACTAGTAGAAGTACTGAAAAATATCCGGAAAAATCAAAGCTAGATATGAATAAATTTATCACTAACACAGAAGAAGAAGAAAAATTAAAAAAGCTATTAAGTGATGATCTTGACGATGATGCAAATCCTGATGACAAATTGGACCCTATTTCACTGCCAAGGGTTGTAAAAGAAGAATTTAGTGATGAAGAAATTGACACGAAACCAGTCATTTCAGAAAATGGTGAAGGTAAGGAATATAATCTTTCCTATAATTTCATCAAGCTCTTACATACTCGTCTCTTTTATAGTTATAAATATAAAAGAGGAAACTTTAAGCGAACAAAGTAAAAAGGAAGTTACCATTCCCCAAATAATCGAAAACAAGACTAATCCTTATGTATTAATGCAGGTAAGATAAATTCTTTTGCAATTATCAATGTAATTATTGCTTAGTTTAAGAATTGATTCATAGTTTCCAGACTGTTGGCAAAATGTAGAATCTAGTCAAGAAGGATCAAAGCCAAAAGGACCAAACGACTCTAATACTTGTAATGAAAATGACAATAAAGCAAAAAGCGAGTATCGTGGTTTGAATAGCTTAAAAAGTGGTCTATTAGGCAAACTTGAGATTTTAAAGTCGGGTAAAGCGAGATTATGTATTGGCGAAAAGTATTTTTCCATCGATATTAATGCACAGAAAGATTTCCAGCAGGTAAATCGTGTTTTAATAACTTAATTCTCACGATATACAATATTTTATTGAAATTCTTTATAAAACTATTATTATGTTTTAGGAGCTTTTAGTTGCAAAAGTTGATAATATATCATTAACTGGTGATCTCGTCAATCTTGGACCAGTAAACAACCATTTACTTTGTTCACCAGACTTGCAAACTATGTTGAAAAATTCGTAAATCTTTATACATATAAATGTAATTTTTAATAAATAGTTAATATGAAAGAAGGATATCAAGAGCTGAAGGAGATTTGCGAGCAACATGTAATTCAGATTATAATTGTGAGTAATTTTGTATTTTCTTTTCCAGTGTACTAGAAAATATGTAGGTTATTAAATAAAATACATTGCATTCTGTAAATTCTGTATGGCGATTCTGATGTCTAGAAGAAATTAGGAGTCACTGTAAAATAGAAATTACTATATCATTCGGGGGCATACTCTGAGGTTTCTGCAAAGTAGGTTTTTAATAGCTCTTGCATGAGTTGTGTGCCATAACATCATTCGATGCAATTTATTGTATTCTCTAAACATTGCATTAAAGACTAAACTTTATACAAATAAACACAAATCAATCACTGTATACAAGTCCTACTCTTTTTTTAAATATGCTTAGGAACTGAAGTGATGTATAACTGATACTATTTACGTCAGATCCTCAACAAAAAGAAAAAAAAATTGCGTCTTTATGTTACATCAACCTAAAAGAGTATCTGTATCAGCATGAATAAGTACACTGTGTTTATTATTACAAAACAATGATAATCTTTGTAAATCTGAATGGAGATTGTAAAAACTAGAAAATCTCAATCATATTTTTCCCGAATGTCCTTATATGGAAACTATTTCACAATCTCTTCATGAATACCGTTTGATTTTGTTCCAAAGGGATCAAGTGATATATATATTGTATATATACATAATATATATGGAAAATAATAATCAATTGTGTGTTAATATGAAACGGAAGTTATCATATTTATAATAAAATTAGAATGTTTTGCGATACAGAGATATATTTATGACACGTTATACTCAATCACTTCGTTCAATACTATGCCCCTTTTTCATACTCTTTAATGCTTTCTCTCGAAGTTTCTTTTCCAGTTCTTCTGTATTACCTTCACTTACATCAGATTCATCTGATTCCGCAACCTTCTTCTTCTTATGTTTTCTATGCTTCTTGTGCTTCTTGTGTTTCTTGTGCTTCTTCTCCTTCTTCTTCTTTTTCTCTTCCACTTCACTTTCCTAAAAAGTACCAGAATTTAATAATATAAAAATGTTTAAAGAAAATACATTTATTATTCTCATAAAATTTACCTCCGATTCGCTGGTGCTAGTTTTTGCCTTTTTCTTACGCTTCTTTTTCACTTTCTCATCGTCGGAGCTATCGTCAATTTTCCTTTTCTTTTTCGTGTCCTTATCTCCGAGATCGTCATCCTCCGAGCTAGAATCTCGTTTAGATTTCTTTGATTTTGATTTAGATTCATCTTCACTCGTCGAATCCTTTCTGGATTTTCGTGATTTAGATTTCTCCTCCTCTGATGAAGTATCTCTTCTTTTTTTTATTTTTTTAGGTTCTTCGTCCGAACTCGAATCTTTTTTCGATTTTCGAGATCTTGATCTATCATCTTCGTTTCTGCTTCTTTTAGATTTCTGCTCTTCCTCACCCGAAGAAGAATCTCTCCGCGATCTTTTTGATTTTTTTAAATCTTCCTCTATCTTCCTATCCCTTGAACGCTTTCGCGAATCATCGGCTATTTCGCGTTTTCTACTATCCTTTCTATCTTTGTTGCGATCATCCGTCGAATCTATAATATTAAAATATTAAAAATTAGGTTTATATAAATCATATTAATATATTTTATTCTACATAATTATAAACATACGTCGTTCACACATCAAATTTGAAGAAAAGAAAAAAACTTACCGGTTCGATTAGTGTCTCTAACTTTTTTATTTTTATCTGAATGCTTTTTGTCATCTTCAGAGTCTGAACTAGATCCAGCTTTGCTTTTTTCAGATTTATCTTCATCCGTCGATGCTTTCCTCGACCTCTTCGGTTTCTCTGGCTTTCTCGATTTTCTCTTGCCTGTAAAATAAATATCTTAAAAAACGGAACATTGATATTTATTACATGTATAGTTAATTCAAATGTATATTTTACTTTCGCCATCACTATCTTCGCTGTCCGTGGAACCATCACGCTTTTCTCTCTTCGTTTTTTTAGTCATTTCTGTAGGTTTCTTGGATGAAGATTCTAATGGTTTCTGAGCAGATTTTCTATCTTCTACTATTAATTTTGTTTTCAAAGATTTCTCATCTTTTTTTAGAGGGAAAGCATCTCCAGCGGCGAAATTTGTTTCTCCAATCTTCGGCGATTCGTCCTTGATATCTTCCCTGAAAATAAAATATATGTAATTAGAGCATCGATAATACGTGTAGCACATCAAGAATACTATTCATGAAATAAATATTTTGCAACATACTTAATAGTTTGTTTAATTTTAATTGCTGCTGCAACAATGTCTTCGGTCTTCTTAAACGGCGAGGGTGTACGCGATAAGCTCTTTGAAAACTGGAACAATGAAAAAAATGTTTTATAAAAGAATTTATCCTTATATATATATA
>NW_021850084.1:721714-725578 GCF_003651465.1 Formica exsecta
TATATATATATATATATTATACAAAAACAAATATATATAATATTTCTTCATATGTGTATACATATTATTGTATTTTACTTGATGATTGACATAGAATTTATTAAACTTACTCTGTGTCTGGTAATAGGAAGAGAAATAACTTGAAGTTTCTTAGGAGAAACACTGGGTTCCGATTTTTTCGCGGTAACAGGTTCTATCTTTTTGATCTCCTTTTCTGGCCGCTTAGGTTGTTCCTCCTTTTCTTTTTTCTTAGAATCATCCGCGTGTTCGCGTTCTCTTTCCCGCTTCTCCTGAGACGTTTTACGCTCAATCGATTTCCTGCAGACACAGAATATACGTACACATATACAAGCACAATTTGTAAAAAATTATTCAACGTATGATAAACAGATACACTACGCACAATATCTGTACTGCACATACACACACATATCCGCAGATTTATTATTATTATAATTATCATCCACCAATCGCAGACTCCGTAAAACCAACTATCGTGTTCAAAGTGGAAATTTCACTCACCTAAGTGACTCGTCCTCATTGCTAGAGGAACTACTCTCGCTACTTTCCGAGCTACTCGATTTAGACCGGCCGTTTCGCAATTCTTTTCGCGATCCTGTATCAGGCGGTCTTTTAGTTTTCTCATCCACTTTCTTGTCCCTTGCCTTATCCTTGATCTCCTTCGGACGATCTGGAGACCGCTTCCCGTCTCTCGAATGATCCACCGATGACCTCTGATCCTTAGATCTCGATCTGCGATCTTTGGATCTAGATCGACGATCCTTATCCCGTCGTTCTCTGGAGCGCTCCCGCCTACTTGATCTGTCGCGCGAGGAAGATCTATCGTACCTGCTCGATCGATCCCGTCCGTCCGGTGAATGACGTCGGCTGCCACGGCGATCGGGTGATCGACGTCTGTCACGTCTCTCCGACGATCGCCTTCGACGATCCAACGACGATCTCCTGCGACGCCTATCTTCGGGACTCGGTGACCTACGTCGATATCTTGTCGGACTTCTTCGCGGAGGACTGCTAGAACAATTTTCCATGCACAAAATAAAAAAATAAGATTTGTTTAATGAGAAAAAAAAAATATATATATATATATATACTAACCTACGCCTATTAAGCGGTCTGCGTACAGAAGGTGGCCGCATGCCGCGGCTGCCGCTGTACCGATCCAATCTATCTCTTTCTCTATCCCTTTCACGCTCTCGCTCCCGTCTCCTGTCGCGATCTCGATCTAATGATCTTCTAGAGCATATAAAGAATATCAAGAATTTATAAATTTAAAGAGCTCTCTAGCAAGGAATACACAGATATAATGTCATACGATTAGTTTCCAAATGGAAAACTTTTCGGAATTTCAAAAATTCTCTATTTGATAGCCAATATTGTATTTATTTATGTTTTTTTGCTGAAAAGCTTTAAATATCAATTCTCATTCAAGCACTTTTTATGCGAAGAAGTGGTTGAATATTGTATTCGGGCACTTGCTCGAAAAGTGAAAAGAAATCTCTTTGACTTCTCTAAGATACTTAATTGGAGAGAGAGAGAGAGAGAGAGAGAAGCATCTCTTCAAATAAAATAAAATTGATAATCATCAATTTAAGAATTTGATCGTTATAATTTAAACGTTTTAATTTTGAAAAACCATGTTAAAACCCAAATAGTTCTCAGCGCGCAATTCGATATATCATCAATATGTTTCGAATTTATAAATATATGTATTTCCTAGACAACTTTTATAAATATTTCAAAATTTTACCTTCGGTTCCTGTCTCGTGATCTATCACGTGATCTATCTCGTGATCTATCTCGTGACCTATCCCGCGATCTATCCCGTGATCTATTTCTGTCCCTGTCCTTGGATCGACCTCTGTCCTTACGTGGCGAAGGACTTCTTCTCTTAGGAGCTGACTTTCTCTCTCGACTGGAATCGCTATCGCTACCGCTGTCGTCCTTGTTGGTTTTCCGGTAAGATCTCTTAGCTTGCACGCCGTCCTTCTTCTTTCGTATCTCGAAATCGTTCTTATCTTTCGCATCTTTCTCTTCTTCAGATTCTGAGCTGGTGCTCGTAGTACCGTCACGTTTTCTGTTAGAATCCCCATTATCTTTTCGTTTATCCGGAGACTTCGAGCGAGACTTGGATGATTTCGAGTCGCTCGAGTCAGATCTCGATTTCCTCGACTTGCTCCTATCGTCGCTCTTGGATCGCGATTTCTTGGATCGCGATCGCGATCGTGATCTCGGCGATTTAGATTTACTTCGCTTTGACTTGATGCGATCTTGCGAGCGCGACTTTATTCTTCTGGATTTAGATCGGGATCTTCGAGATCTTGATTTAGAACGGGACCGTCTTGACTTCGAAGCAGGCGATCGTGACCGACGCTTTGAATCCCGGCTAGGTGATTTGGATTTGGATTTCTTTGAACGATTCACCGGCGATTTAGATATAGATCGCGATTTCCTTACTAATTTGTCCAGCGATTCTGGCGAAGGTGTGCGATTATTCCTCTTCTTTCCATCGGCAATGCTCATCAATTTGGCTTGCAATCTCGATATTGCTTCTGCGGCTTCCCTGCAAATATATAAAATTTCGATTTTCTTTTAAGTCAATAGTGTATTCCAATCATATGTAAATATGATTCATATTGCTTACGGTTTAGTTTTAACTGGCATCAAGGGTATGGCATTTTCCGGTTGCGGAGAGTCTTTCCGTTCGATCTTAGCTTCAGACATGTCTTTCCCGTTATCTTTCAGTGAATTTTTACTTGGTGATCTTGAAACGGATCTTCTTTTTCGACTCGATCGATCGCGATCTCTGTGTCGGTCCCGCGATCTGCTCCTTTTTCTATGTAAAAAATATAAAACACGAGAGATATATAAATATAATTATATATAGTTTTTGAAAGCTATATATTTTCCTCGATGATAGTAGTACCTATCTCTATCACGATCCCTGCTTCGATCCCTTCTACGCTCCTTCGATGAGCTGCTATCCTTCTCGTCCTTTTTCACTTTACTATCCGCATCATCCTTTTCCTTTTCGCGCTCCTTCTCTTTTTCTTTCTCCGCCAACGATGCCTGAAGCTTCTCTTGTTCTTCCTAATTTGATATATTACAACATAATGTAAGCCTTCGTTGTTTACACAAGATATTGTTTTTTTCACAACTATATATAATTAAAATGAAATTGATATATGTCATCCATTCCATTACATTCAATTGAACATTTCACTGAATGTCAAAATATAGTAATTCAACTGTTTATTTATCTTTTAGAAAACTTCATGAAATACTTATACAGATATGAATCATGATATAGGAATAAGTATATAGATATAATGAATCAAAATAAGATAGAAGCAATAAGCAAATCAACTAATCACTGTCAAGTATTCTCATGGATTGATTGTAAGACATAATCAAAAATATCAATTTGCTTACTGCTTATGCTTTTCTATGTACCATGGCTTTTAAAGCTGTACATAATGCATTATGCAAATGTTAAACATGGCTAACTGTATAGTAGTTTTAAATTATACATAAATTATACCAACAATGACAATATAGTCAAATTTATCATGTAAATGCGTCATATGTGAATTTGTTAAATATTTAGTAAGTGGAAATCATATACAATATTATTACACAAAATCATAATATTAAATATATATTTAACCATCAGATAGTCATATTTAACGTATTTACGAATACAGGTGTAAGAAAATAAAAATTGATAATTACCAAACGCTTTTTAATCTGATCTTTTTTTTGTTGCAAGAAAGCCTCGGGAATGCCCGTAACACTTTCTTGAGCGGAGACCAGAAGGTCCCATAATTCACCCATGAAAGCACGGGC
>NW_021850084.1:725970-735898 GCF_003651465.1 Formica exsecta
CATTCCTGCCGTTCAGGAAACCTGTCAGGTTGATCTGCATTTTTCGGGGATCGGGAAACTGTAAAATATATAGCGTACAAATTTAATTCTCTATATGCAAGAGCAACAAAAAATAGTGCGTCTAAACAAAATTTAATGATAAAAAAGATACTGCATTAAATTTTGATTAAGGTTTGACAAAAAATACTTGTATTCCTATTCTGTTATCTGAACTGCTTTTCCCCCTCGAAAAAGCAGATATTTATTATATCTAAGTGTGCCTTACCACCTTATTAGTGCTGCTGATCATTGTTTTGTACCTGTATTAAAAAAGTTACATGCTGGAGGAGAAAAAAGAATTATGATGGATTAAATAGCGCAAGTAGCACAAAATAGATCAATACCTCATCACTCTTCATTAATCTTAATATTTACACCATTATGGTGCGTATGTGTGTATGTGCTGAAACGAGAGAAAAGCATATATCTCGAATATCCGGCGAAAATTATCCGCCTGAAAATTGTAGAGATAATGTCGTATAAAAGGATCACCTTTTCACCAACCTGTGACAGTGACAAAGAGTCAAACGTCATGTGTAGGGATACCACCGGGCGCTGTTTTCGCCTGAATCATGCCGATACGTGACCGACAGTATGTCCGGAAGAATATCGGAGTCCTTTGCGAACCGCGATCCGGTGTTAAGTAAGCAGTGGCGCTCGATTTCACCTTTTCGGACTTTGACATCGGTGATTCCAACGGAGAAACCGTAGCTCGCGGCACGAGATGAAGCTTCCAAAAGTCCCAAAATGACATGCCACCAGGAGAGGGATGACGCCATCGGGAAACTGAAGATCCTTGGGCAATCCTCGAAAGCTGCAAGGCTTTCGAAATCCCGTAGCTCACGACGACAAACTACCTCGGTCGAGGTAGCTGGACGAACGGAAGCGACGTCCTTTGCAGTAGGCAGTGATGGTCGATACTGCACGGCAAGACATCGCGCGCAGCTCCAGGAAGGGACGCGAGAAGCAGGAATCAGGAACGCGATGTGACGAAAGGATCATCGTTGGTGATCCGGCGATGTGGATGACGTTGACTCTGTAGTAGTTGCAGCGATGACGTAGCTGCTGAAGTTGAAGATTTGCGGCGGTTCTAAGGTGACGTTGAGATACCAACTGCCACCACAGCTGACATTAGGGCTGACGGCTGATAGAAAGGCAGCCAATCGGATGTAGAGAGGAGCACATCCGAATGCCATTTGGACAAAAGGGTTGAGCCCCACCAACGGTCTCTACTTATACTAACGGGGAATTCAAACATATATGATAAAGATTGACTTTATATAGTTTGATATTGCAGGATCAGCTACAGATCAATTTTTCTGTATTTTTTATTTTTATTTTTTTTTTTCTTTTTCTTTTGTCGAAAGTGGATATGCTTGGAAGGGGATATATGGGCTGATTAAAAACGTGGGATACTGAAGGACGATGAAACTTATAGAAGTCAAATAAAAAAAAGAAAGAAAAAAAAAGAAAAAACAATGTGGCAAGTAAAATAGAAGATAACATCTGCCTCATTGCTTTGTGTTATCCAAACTCAGCATGTCATGCGAAGTTTGGATAATGAATGCTTGCAATTTGTACGAAAACATCGTGCTGAAATAATGTATATTTAACGTTTCCTATAATGATGAGGGGAAAAAGCCAAGTGAACGCATTATACTGACATTATTGCTTTTTCACAAGCTAGTTGCACTAAAAATCTATTCCTAATTAAATTTGGCTTGATTAAATGCAATGTATCTCTTACCTTCTCCTCAAGCTGATTATACACAAACTCTACCACAACATCGTCTTCCATTCCCAGAATCTGCGTAATCTTTGTTGTGATCCATGGTTTGATAACATCAAGTTTTACTTTGCTCATATCCACCTATGACAAATACATTAAAGCTTTATAGTATCTCATAATTTTAAATCAGTAACATTTATAGATTATCTATATTATAGTAAATGCACAACAGATATAAACATGTTCAGAGAGTATAACATTTCTTTTAATAATATAAAAAATATTAATTACTTTCTGTGTTAATGAATCTCCAAATTTCATTTGCTTAAGAAGCTTCTTCTCCTTGTCGCTGAACCTGGTGTCCTGCGAAGCAGTTGTCCCCTGAAACAAAAACATAGACAAGAGAATGAGATAAGAATCACATATAAGAAAAGATTCCAATTTAAATTAAAAATTGCAAATTATCAACGTCTAAAAATATTCTTGGCTTGAATTCAGTTGATTACTCCTTAGCAAAAATATAGATGATCATGATTTGACTTCTGGCAAGTTTCCAATTTTCCCATCTAATGTTCAAATTAATAATCTGTTGAAGTAATGTTTCTTTTTTCAAAGTTAAATGAAAAAAATAATGTTTCATCATTCATTTACACATTTAAGCTACTTTACGAAAAGTCTATTTTTAGTCATTAAAATGAAAATTGTTAATGACGAATTGAAATCATTGAAGAGAAAGGTAAATTTCAAATTCATCGAAAATTATGTAAGAAAATAATGTGAGATACTAATGCTGTTTCCCTTACTGTGTACATCATCTTGGCAACGTGCAGCACGAACCCGGAACTCCGCGAAGAGATGGGTTGTACCTAGTCGGTGAAATGCCAATCGAAAGCTTTCTCTCTGCGAAGAGAAATTAAATTGAAATGGTCAAAAACACTAATTGTCTCCAGTGATCGGCACAAACGTTCGATGAACGCATTTCTTTACGAGTACGATACCTGAAAACCATACACGGACGCGGAAACAATCGGAAACGATGCAGTCCACACTAATATGGCGGCCGTGCCGTTAGATCACACAAGAGAAGTTGCGCGCGCAACGGCCATGATGCACGAATACCTATAAGGTGTGTTCCGATAAATATATCTAAACCAGAAACAAAAAAATTTATAGAGATGCTGGATATTACGAAATAAAACTCAAAAATTTAAAAGAATATTACTTTCAAGGATTAGGAAAAATGAAACGGTATGAAAATTTTTAAGATGGGATATTTCAAAAGTATATTTATTAAAGAGATACAATTTACATCGCATGTATTTGGGAATATACAATTCATAAAACAGAGCTACACATTTTTGTTAATCTTTATTTCATCATTATCACAGTTAAACTTGAAATAAAACAGATCATCGTTTACCATACATATTAAAAAAAAAAAAGAAAAAAAAAGAAGAAAAATGCACAAACATAATTTAGACCTTAATAATGTTGCCAAATTGTTCTGCTAACAAAATAGCAACTTTATATAGCTGGAGGAAAGGGATTCTTGCAACTTACTATCGAGGATTATAAGTTTTTGTAATATCAATACAATATAAGTACGATAGACTACGTGTAATATTTGGTTCAAAGAAAATATTGTAGCATAGCATTTTATCGCACCCATCTATATAGATCATAATTATTCGAGGACTCTGATATGGCAGAGATCAATATAAAGATCATATATATTATAACACGAAATAGGCTATTTCCTATATATGGCTAAGATCTCTGGAAACCTAACCACCAACCAAAAGGCATACTGCATCATTCTTCATTGTTTTTCCCGTTATTAGATTTCTTTTACAGCTTGTAATTGTCATCCATACATAATTAATGCGATTTACGCAACTTCACCACTTTTTCGGTAATCTTCACATTGCTTTGTAACCTAATTTAAAATGAGCGATAATGAAAATAACAGTCTTGTTATTAATTTTTAGTTGAGTCTCATACATTTATGTACTTACATTGCAAAGTCTAGCTACTTCCTCATTTCCACACACAAACGATTTGCCCCAAGTGCATTTTTTAATTTCATTAATCGATCGCAACACACGTGAATTCTTAAATGACATGGCAAAATAATCATTGGAAGAGCACAAAGCCATTTTGCTGCACATCTTTTCGCTATTTATGTGCTTTCTTAGCATGTTTATTATACTCGGCCCATAAATTTCTATCACCGCATTGCACTGCATAGATTTGAATTTTATTTTCATTACATTTCATATAATTTAGCTTTATGTAATTGACTTCTTGAAAAAAATCGTTAAATACCTTATCTCGTTTATTCGCAGGTAGATATTTGCACACTTTTTCGACAACTTCTTCAATTTCAGCATCAACCTTTGGATTACCCAACAACTTGTCAATTTGTGATATAATTGCTCGACATAAGGCACATTCTGCTACAGATTCTGTAGAAACAAATTGCGCCAAAATATATATTTTCACATACATCATTATACAATTTATATTTTCTCTGGAATTATCATACCTTGAATTTGCATCATGCTGATTTGGCAAAGGCCGAGTAAGGTGCATGCCTCTTTGGGACTAACATCCTCTGCTAGAATACTTATTAGAGCATCAGCATATTCATCCACAAACTGATTACAGTCCTTGGCAACTGTTTTCGGTAAATGATTACATACACTATGTACTGCTTTTTCAATTTCATCTCGCGTCTTATTTTTACGAATCACTTTATCAATATATTGCATTGCAAATTCACAAATTGTGCACACTCCGTCGTCTAAAGTATTCTCTGACTGAACTGTAGGTAATGGATAATTGGGTATCTCGTTGGTTACTGAAATGTTCAAAGAACGAGATAAAGTAATTTCCCAGAGATATTTGTATTAATTAACCATAAATGACAAGTTTCTTTACTCATCATTTATGTAAATGATTATGGAAATTCATTTAAATTCTACCAAAAAAACTTACGTATTTCCCTGTCCTTTTGAATATTATAATTATGTTTTGGACCAACATCTTTGGTCTGGTCACACAATTTAAGGTAAACACATACTTCTGAGGGTGTCAAATCTGCGAGCAACATTTCTACAAGCTCTTTGCTGTATGCCTTAACAAAATCTGTGCATTGGTCGGTCAAGCTACGTGGCAAGTGATTACATAATTTATCTAATTCAGCTTCAATGTTAGCCTGCAATATAAGTTATATGGAATGAATAGATTGCATATTAAAAATCATAATTATTACAAACATGATAAGTGACAAATTAGTACCTCAGTTTTGTTGTCTTTGACAACATTATAAATTTGCGTCACTGCAAGCAGACAGAGTGGACAACCTGGTTTATCTTGTACCTCTTGAATGATGAAACTTTTAGGAATTTGTTCCAGTTTATCAAGGAATGCCTCCGATGGACAAATATGTATCATAGGACACACCTTAAATGATTGAATGTTAAATTATATCTTGCAGATCTTATGCTCTAAAATATAAGAGTAGACTTACCTGTGATGGATCAATTTCCTGGGCAAGTATGGCCACAATTGCATCTCCATAAATATCTACAAATTCTTGGCATTTACCTTCAATAGAAGGTAATTGTTTACATATTGTCCCAAGGACTTGCTTCACTTTCTCCTTAAATTTTTAATATGTTTATTATTTTTATATAAATTTACATGTGTCATATTGTCAATCTATAAAAATTAATATTTTAATATTTGTTACCTCATTTGCAGGATCTGTAACAGTATCTTGTATATAATGTAACAAATATTCACACAGTGCACATGCTTCCTTTCCATTAACACTTTCGGCTTGCAGCAAAGAAAAAGGAATTAATCTTTCAATTGGCAATTGCATTTCTTTAGCTTCTGATTTTTGATGATCCTTGCCAATAGCCACTTCAATTTCTTTCTGATCTTGTTTATTATTCATTATGTTCATCCCTACTTTCACTAGTTTTTCTGGGACTAAAGGCCAAATTGGTCCCTGTTAATGCAAAATACAAAATAAAATGTAGCTAGTTCTACTTTATTTTAAAAAATATATTACTTATAAAATGTAATAATATATTTATATATTATTACTTACTTGTATTGTTTTGCCAGGACCAGGACAAATACCAGATAATTGACAGACAACATTGCTGTTCAGTCCTTTTGTGAGATATTCATAAATCTGCTGATAATATTGATCAACAATGGCTTTGCACTAGAAAAAATTATTATATGTTATAAAATGTTTTTATATGTACACATACATGTAAAATATGTGTCTGTTTATTTAAACTACAAACCTCATCAGCAAAAGATTTAGTTTGCTTACAAAGGCCCAAAAGAACTTGTTTAAATTCTATCTCCGTAGTGTTTGCAACTAAAAGATCTTTCAAATGACCCACAAGTTGCTCACATAGCTTGCATGGAAGATCATCTCCGACTTCTACTATGCCAACACTTGACAGTGGTGTTATCTCTACTTTTGGAACCTGATCGTTGTGGGATATATTTTAATATACAATTCTTAAGTTATTCAAAATATGATTAACATACTTACTGCATCAATAGTGTCTTCGTGTTTATGGAAATTGTTACTGCATTGTCCTGATAAGTGACATATGTTTTCCGCATTGAAATTATTTTGTAGATGATCGTAAATGGCATTAAAATGATTTATGATAATGCCTGAACAAGAATCCGAAAAAGAATCAAATTTGCCGCAAATATTCAAAAATTGCAGAAGCATCGCATCACGCGATGTATGATGTAATTTATTTTCCATATAATTTGCTATTGTGTAGCATTTAGTGCATTCATCAGGCTCGAGTTCGTCATTGTACAATAAAACTGACTTTGTTTCCTTGTTGTCCTTCTAAAAATACACTTTTTCAATCATTTTTTTGCCAATTATGTTGATGCATAACTAACATAATAGCACACTATTTAATAATAAAACGTCTTTATTGGCTATTATTTACCAAATATGCACACAGATAAAATTTAATACATTATTTATAAACTTTATTATTAGAAAATTAATTAAGCAAAATAATGATTATGTAGAAATATTATTAAATGTTATTTATCACAGAATAAGTTTCATAGTCATCTAATCTTGAAAAAATACTTATAAGAAGATGATAAACACAAGACATATACATGTCAATAGGTCATTTGACGATTGACAATTGATATAATTGATTTATTTTGAAGGATTGACTAATCTTTGCTCAATAGAGGCAGAAACACAAATTTAAATAATACACAGAATTGAAATTATGCGATTAATTCTTACCTTTGTTGATATTTGATGCTGTGAAAGCAATTCGTCAATGTGAACATTATTGCAAAGTCCTGCAACAGAGCAAACCACAGATGGATTCATTTGGGATGCTAATGTTTCCACAAGTTCAGGGATAAATTCATCCACAATGTTGATGCATTCCTCGACAATTGGTTTAATATGAATTAATTTGCAACTGCCTTCAAAAACATCTTTCAAATCCTGTTGAGTCTGATTACTCTCCAATTGATCCCGTGCCTGTTGCACCATATCTTTGCAAATTCCACATACATTGTCTTTATCATCTGGAACTTCCATTTGTTCCCAATATCGATGAATGCAATGTTTAACAGCACTGCATCCTTTAGCTGTCCTGTTATTAGGATATTAATCAACATTATATTTTGTCTATCTATTATAAATATGCAACAATACAATATATATTTTAAAAATGCTTTATAGATCAATTTTCTCACTATCTATTTACATAAAATTTATATTAGATTATATTAAATTATAAACAATCACTAAAACTTACTTTAGATTCTCACACCAATAACTTGGACCCCATGAACATTCGTCTGCACCCAAAAGCTGGGGATCATCATTTCTTGGTTCAGTAATGACAACTGCAGCTGTGGATACTGGAAATGAAAAAAAAAATGTATTTGTATAATTTTCTGTAATTTTATTCCTAATTTATATGATATTGAATTTTTGTATTAAGTTGAATCACTGAAGTCGAGTTATGCCAGATTCAAGAAATAGAACACGCATGATAGCATAATATCATTAGCTTCTTGTAACAATGAGTAATCTGTACGAGGAAGCACTTAGTGTTCCTTCTTAAAGCGGTTTCTGATTTCTGTTACAGTGATTGTATTCATAGAAATCGTAAGCGTATTTTAAGACAAGAAATTTTAAAACAGAATCATTTTACATGAAACAAAAACATTATTATCAATTGATAGATATACAAAGTAACATTATCAATATTATTATCGCGACGCGTATTTCCGACACAGTAGCGTATTCATAATCTAAATTGACAAACTACAAGTTTAAATCGACTGAGTCATTTTATTCATCCTAGGAAACAGTGCCTTTGCAATGAGTAACGTGAAACGCAATTAACCGGCGACGCAAAAAGGACAGAACATTACGAGAGTGAGACGAAAAGAGCGAACAAAAGAGAAAAAATAGCAGCCTATATCGAAGGGAAAAAAAATAATAACAAAACGCGATATATATATGTATAAGCGTTAAATAAAATTAAACGACCCTCAGATAGCTAAAGGCAAATATCGCAATGTTTACAAAATCAAAGTACAAATATAGAAATACTTGCGCGAGAGTGAGCGCTGGCAAATGAAAAACATTCCAGAAGGAAGTGCGCACATCGGAAAAATACCGGAATAAGGGCAACACGAGGCATCTTTTCGCCGAGAAAAATGCTGCCGCGGTTTCTCGGATGAAGAAAAGGCGGAATGAGAGATATCGGTGTTGCTTTAAGCAAAACTCACCAGCTAGAATCGCGCTGAACGCGATCAGGAACTCCTTCATGCTTCCAAGACAACTCGACTCGCGACTGCCAGTCGGAAGTCGTCAACACGCAATGACACGACGAGACGCGACGATGCGCAATTGAATTTTATGCGAATTTATGGGCCACGGACGATCAATACACGTAAAAATAATCTCATCCACAGAAAAATGGATCGCGCTACTCGATCTAAATCGCTCCGATCGGTACAGATGTTGAACGGTAAGTGATGATGAATCGCACGCAATCGCACGCTTCCTCGAGAATTAGAACGCACTCTCTTCGGTGAGGCTCGGCGATACTCGGCAACGTTCGGCAATGTATCACGAGATACGCATATATATACACGTACGCACACGCTACCGATCTATCGTGAAGCCAATAACAATGATGCGTTTTGTTCTCGGATACGTACAGAATATTTTTGTCACAAGACTATCTCACATACTTAGATGACTAGACACAAATGTAAGAGCGTAATAATTTGGAAAATAATAATTTCGGTAAGCTACATTTTTTTCTGCTGCAGAGAAATATAACCACATCATTGCGTTTCTATTGTCACGAATAAATATTACTTTTGTATATTTGTAATATATATATATGAAGGGGAGAGGAGGATCTAAATTTATGAGAGTTATGCCTGTCTATATATATATAAGATTTTTTCATTAATTGTCATTTTTCTATACAGGGTGTCCCAAAGCACCCTTGACAACGCTCGTGAGCAGGTAGAGCACAGTAAACTGAACAGAAAAGTCCTGTAACATTTTTTTTTATAACGCTTAATAAAGGAGTTATTATTGAATAAAGTCTGGTCAATCAGCGCCGACTTTTAGCCGGACGCACGTCAGTGAGCCGCCCGTCTGTTAGTGTGCGTCGCCGTAGCGACGGAGCACTCACGCACACTATCAGGCGCGCGGCTAAAGGTCGACGCTAATTGGCCAGACGTTATTCAATAATAACTCCTTTATTAAGCGTTATAAAAAAAATGGTACAGGACTTTTCTGTTCAGTTTACTGTGCTCTACCTGCTCACGAGCGTTGTCAAGAGTGCTTTGGGACACCCTGTATATATGTATATATAAAGAAGTTCGGCCGAATACCGAATAGTTTTAAATGTAAAACTGGAAGAAAATAATAGCTAATAGATTGTTGCCATCTCAGCCGCAGATGCGCTGAGTTTTAACATGCTCGAGAATCTAATTTATTTATTTATATATCTAATAATATAAAATTTAATAAAACACATTTATTGTTACACAATATATTTATGCGGGGTGGCACGGTCGGGGGTGCACCCTGTATAC
>NW_021850084.1:737159-742863 GCF_003651465.1 Formica exsecta
AAACATGGGTCGAAAAATGCTTCCTTAAGAAGTTATCGCTCAAAACCTCTGATGCAAAGGAAGAGCAAAAGGTGAAAAGAAAATGAAATAAAAAGAAAATGAAACTTAATAAATTTCTTGAAAAAAAACGATAAAAATAAAAAATAAAAATCTTTTTCTTTTATGAGAATAAAATAAATTTTTTTAAACTAAAATAGCACGTAATAGCGCATCTAACAATAAGTAACAAAAGCACTTTTTGTACGTTTGAAACTGGTTATATCAAAATCTATGGAACGTACAACAATCATTTTGATCTCATTTGAAAGATAATTTAATTTTCTACAACTTTTGTTTCGGTACTTTTTGTTAAAAGACGCACATTTCCCATGATATTTGGAAAAATGTGTAAAATAATCTCGATTTCAGAGGTTTTTGAGCGATAACTTCTTAAGAAAGCATTTTTCGACCCATGTTTATCGGAAATTTTTTGTTCAGAATTAAATTTCCTATAAGATCTCAAAGTCTGGCTGGAACGTTCGGGGCCACCCTGTATATATACATATATGCATCATATATATGATAAAGAGTATGCTAAAATAGAAATGAATAAATTGATGAATATTCACAATTTGACAATTTGTACATTTCTGGAATCGCGAAAGTAAATTGCGAAATCGAAAATTTATGCGCGAGAGTGAAGTAATAAGTTTGTAATAAGTATGACAACCGATAACGATATCATTTGTGAACTATATATAGTAGAATTTTTCACTTCATATAATTATATATTGAAAACACGTGAAATGACTCATAATGTTTTGACGGAACATACACAATCGTGATATAAGCAATCTCTCAATACGTTTACCGTCGAATTTAATCAAACCGATATACAAGGTCAGCTGATCGAAAGATACGTATCGCTTGATTGATTGTTTCAAATATTTGCACAATAGTTCTTATCGCGAAAAACACGTTTATACATTTAATATTTGTTATTATCGGCATTTACTTCCGCAAAATTCATACTCTTGTAATATTTTATAATCTTATACATTTTTTTAAATATTAGAATTATGTGTGTGTGTGTGTGTACTCTAACATTAGAATTCAGACACAATGAAAGGAATACAGATGAATTAAATCAAAAGAATTGTAAAAAGAATTAAGCCAATATAGACTCTATGCATTGAAGATTGAAATGGAAGATGATAAAATATGATCAATCAGAACAAAGAAGCTCCCTTTTAGCTCCTTTTGTTCTGATTAGTTAAATTTCAATTTTTAACATATTGACTCCTAACTATTGAAGCTATTACTTGGAAATGTGTTCAGTTTATATACGTCAAGGGTGTAACTCTGCAGCGTGATCCATTGACGGATCATATGGTTTCAGAAAACTTGAATACTGGCCTCAATGTGTGGTACAAACATACAACAATGATGGCCTAATGTGAAGTCTGATATGGATTTAATTCCTCACAATTTCTTATGTTTAATTAAGAATATTTATATAAAAATTTTTGAAATACATATAAAAGAATATATTATAGTTATAAATAACAAATGGTTAAATCGATAGTTTAATAAATAATGACGATATAGAAAAAAATTATGTTGATATAATTTAAGTTACGTGATATTATTACAATACTTCATATGCATTATAAACATGTATGGTATAATCATGGTATATTAATCACACTATATATTCATTGTAAGTTAACGTTCTTGTAGAGACGAACTTCAGGGAGTAATATTCTTTATTGAATCGCAACGGACGTTGAATAATATCATATAACATAGATATCAGATAATTTGGAAACATTATACTCTGGAAAACATAATGATATGAAGTTACTCTCAACAAGTTTCCGTGGTGTAGTGGTTATCACATCCGCCTAACACGCGGAAGGTCCCCGGTTCGATCCCGGGCGGAAACATTTTTTTGGTTTTAATTACTAAAATAAAATTGCAAATAATGATTTCATTTATTTTTGACACACACTGTACGACACAAATTTAGAAAAATGAATATGCGGAAAATATTTCTATTAAACGTTATTTCCACTCGCACAAAAATTTGAAGAACTCGGAGTTATATTCGGGATTAAAAAGCAAATAATAATATTTTCTGAAAGAGAAGATTCGCGTTGCAAAAAATAATCAAACTGATTTTTTTTTTAATAGCATTGCATCTTTTGTCTGGACGTCGAAACTGTGACGCGGTTTGAACCTTGGAATCTTATTATCACACAAAGAGATTACACGTGATTCATTCGTACTGTGTAAGTATTTGTTTAAGTCAATAAAATGATAAAATATAAACAAATGTTTATTGCTTATATCATGAAAATAGAAAGGATAAATAATAAATAATCAATCGTTGATCAGATGTAACATTGATATGATAAAAGAGAATTTTCATAAAACATCTTATAGGAATGTTTCTCTTTAAATCTGCAAATCTGTATTTTACCAGTGCATTACTTTAATCCTCAAATTTTCAAAATAGTATCATTGTTAACAGGAAAATGATACGAATATTTGAGCTCTTATCTGCTTTCGTTAAATTTATCGGTTCATGATATGTACGTGACTGACTTGTTATGAAGAAAACACGAATCTATCATATCAATTTACTGAAATTAAACTGAAGCAAAATGCAAACCAATTCTTGAATCTTCACATCGATAACGCAACTTTATTATTACGCAAATTGTATTTTGTTTTTATTATATTTTTACAGATAAAAAGTTTAGTAAAATTTATCAACATTTTACTATTTCACACATTTATCATATATTGATAACAATATTGAGGTTATAATATCGACTGGTTCATTTTCCTTATCTTCTGAGTTCTAAAACTAAGAGATGAACGTTTTAGTTTTGTTAATTGCTCGCAGATAGCGACTGTATTATCACAGAAAGACATATTTAAGACTATACTAATGAAGTGTGTTTTAGAGTTTTTGATTGGAATTAATTATATTGAAAAAAAATCAATTAGATATATTTTGGGATATTATTACCAAATTAATATTTCACGAATACTCTTGACGCATAAAATTTTATTGCTTTGTAAATATTTTTTATATAGAGATTTTATATGCGCATTTTTAATACTCTATTTATATACTGTATACCAAACACATTATAAGATTGAAATCTATTGAAAGTTGCACATCTTTCTTTTCAAAACGTAAGTCAAAATCTCATTCCTCGTTATAATATAAATATATTATTCAAAATGACACGAAAGAAATAATTTCAATAAAATATCTCAATTATATATATATAAGGCACATTTTGAGATACATCTACATCTTTCCATTTTTTTATTTACCAGTTATATATCAATTCTAAATATTCAAAGAGAGATTCTCGAAAATACATATATATGTTTCCCGAGATCACGTTCCTAAAATCATATTTAATTATGAATTCTGTGATTGCGCAATTTCACTATGAATGTTCGTAGACAATATCTGGCAATGCGAGAGCGATAAATCAAGAAACTTAACACGGTTATGGGTTATTAGCATTATTTTGCAAAGTAACCACGTGCTTCGGCATGCACGTGTCCGTGCAAACTCCCCGCGCGCATACGCTCGCAGCTCAACCAACGTGCATCCCCATCGTTCGTTACGTAAATTTATTTGAGCCCCTTCGCGATCGGCGTTGTGTTGAGATGTTGTCGCGATATACAATGCAGTTCGCGGGACGCTCGGGCGGTACCGCCGAGTGAGAATGTCCCGTTCTCCTGTGCTAGTAGGAGGAAAGGGAAACGCGGTCTCTTCGCTCCGAGAAGCACGCTCGTATTTTCCTAACATTATTCCGGAGTTTGAGCTTCGATTCTCTCACGAACGGTACGACGATTCTGCATTTGGCGCGGAGCGTGTTCAAACAGTGTTTGTATAATATTCTTTTCTCGAATGTTTGCCCCGTTTGTTTATCAGAGAGTTTACCTTTCGATATCAAATGTATTTTACTGTTCGCATTAAAAGATTAATATCGGCCTAATTAAAAACTTTGCATACAACCGGCTGTAAATATTGAATATAAGATGATTTTCAAATATTTTAATCCCTAACAATAATAAACTTAATAAATTAAAGAATTATTACTCTTCAATTTATTTATATGATAAAAACAATTTGAATCATTATCATTTCTTGGATTATTTTTGTAGCATAAATTAAGCTAGCGATGAAAAACAGATGTTTTAAGCAACGAATATTTTTCAGAATTACTAGAAAACAGTATTAAATATATAGTGATAAATTTTTAAAAATTGCGATTTATGAAAACATTGCTGTACAAATTTCTTGACAGTTAATCGCACGTGGACATTTACACCGCGCTGTAAGTTTCGCTCCACACAAGAGAAGAGATATTCCATTTCTCTTCTCGCGGTTCATAGATAAACGGCTCCGTTCTTCTGTCTCCCATGAAGAATGCGAGAGCGTTCGGATTTCATCTTGTTCGAGTTGCGTGCGTCGCACTCTGCGTGTGTCTGTGCGGGTGTTTCTTGGCCCACGCACGTGTGCGCGACGAGGCCTACGCGTTTTCTTAATACGAGGCGCGTCAGCTGCGTAAAGAGCCGTAAGCTAGGTATATACGTGTATATATACATGTATATATATATATATATATATATATATATATATATATCTATGAGTGCAGCGACGGTGCACGACGAGAGAGAAACTCTATGCATTGGATTCGCAGGTCAGTGGGTTGTCGCGTCGCGTCCCATCGCGCCGCGTCGCGTCGCCTCGCCTCGCTACGCGTCACTCGAGCCCGATGTCACCGCGGCTCGATTTATCGCGTCCGTCAATCTGCGAAGGCTGACCTCTCGTCGAGTCTCGGGTTACCTATCTACCTACCCACCTACCTATCTATCTATCCATCTGCCGCGCTGTATATATATATATATCTATGAGATAGATGTATACACCCCCGCGCGCATAGCCTTTGTCCAGCACGATAATTGTCCACGCGCGCGGTCGGCATGATATTGGTGTCGGATTCTGCCACACCTTCGGCCATTGTAAATCAATCGGCGTGCACCGGACCCTTCTCGATCATTCGGCGTGTACTCTAGTACACGGCCGATTCATGTTCCGTGTCTCACGCGTGTGGAATTGCATCGCGTTGCGTTGCTTCGCGCGCTCTGTTTCACACAGAGAGAGAGAGACATACAAGATATTATACGCGCAAATTACGCTCACAGATCTTAAAGGAACCACCTCATCGCCTCGTATTACACGGTACACGTGTCATACTTTAACGTCAAGTAGATGAGCGAGATTTGACAGCAGCTTTTGTTCACATATAGCAGAGAACGGATATAAATATTCTAAGCGTTACTTACACAGAAAAACAACTCGTATGTAAATACGCGGATGTAAATATTAAACGGGAAGCCCCCGCGGTTTCCGGTCCGACGTGCAATCCCCGATGGTAATCTCGACGACGAGAGGATGTCCACGCGCGCGCTCTCCCGCGCCGCACGCTCGTTCGCTGCGACATTCCCGAGACGTCCTCGGGGCGATGCGCATATGTAATTAATTTTTCGCGATAAGCTTCCTCTCTCTCTCTCTCTCTTTTTCTCTCTCGCAACGTCCCACGCAATTGCGACGATACATATACCGGCGCATCTCCTCTCTCTCTCTCTCTCTCTCTCTCTCTCTCTCTCTCTCGCTGCAGAAGCGCGC
>NW_021850084.1:742873-743401 GCF_003651465.1 Formica exsecta
CCCCCCCCCTCCACCCTCCCCCTCTCTGCCTATCGAAAGCGCTCGCGTTCACCGTAGAAACTCGAAATTGGAAAACGGTCGGCCCAGAACCAGCGAAATTAATTGAAGTCTGAGTGGCGAGCGATGAAGGGGCTGAGGCTACAGCGACCGCGTGCAGAAAGAGGAAAACCCGAATGTAGGCTCGATCAGAGGGAGGAAGAAGGGGGGTGGGGGGGGAGGGGTATGAAGGAGGAGAGAGAGAGGGGAGACGGAATATCGGGAGAAAAAGAACGATCGGTTGAGCAAGGGGTAGGGGGAAGGGAAAGGGGGAGGAATGGCGCGCGGGGGGATTGGACCGATTGCGGAACTTGGCGCAACTTCGCGCAGGCAGAAACTGGACGCGATGCACGACCAACCAACCGGGCCTTCCTGATAGCCAATACGAGGTCTCTAGACGAATTTCCTGTACATCCGCAGGCGAGCATACATCCCGGCTCGGTCATCCCACCTGCTCTCTTCCCCCCCCCCCTACCTCCCCCCGGGCCTCCT
>NW_021850084.1:747720-749391 GCF_003651465.1 Formica exsecta
CCCGGGCCTCCTCCTTCCCTCTACCCCGCCATTTATTGCGAGGAATTTAGATTTCCCTCCGTTGTTTTTCCACCAGCGCGACCATTTGCAGATTGGTGGCGGATAAGCAATAATATATATGTATGTGTGTAACGGTAACGTGTAATATATATGTATGTGTGTAGCGCGTTCTTAATTTGATTTAATTAAGAATAACGCGAGCTAATTAAACTACGATGATGTATCTGAATTATCGCGCTGTTTGTGTGAATCCAATTGAATCTTAAGTATATGATATAATATTATTCATCATAATAAGCATTAATATAAAATAATAGATATACTGATTTTAATTTAAACAGACAAATATTTTTTTCCAATAAAATCGAGACATTAATAAATATCTCTAATGTTATCTCATTTTTATTCTTACAGATGAATATCTTCTCTTAGTTTTTGTAATTCACAAATGAAAGGTATTGGAAAGATGTAACTTGTAGATATGACAAGGATTTCAACAAATAAATTTAATTATTATAATATACTTGTTTCCTGCATGTTTCAGAGTCGAAGAATCTTTCAATAAATTTTCAAATAATTTTTTTTTTTTTTTTTGGCATTGGATTATATTGTGAGGAACATTTGTTTGTATCAATTATAACTCTCGGCCTGTATAATGGATTCTCTTGGAAAGATAATCTCTGGAAATAGCAAACAAGTAGCACAGTCGGACGCTTCGATAGCCGAATGGCAAATACCGATAACCAATTCGCGAAGGATACGACAGGAGGAAGTGGAGAATCGCACGAATGGGGAGTGTGGGTGAACGATGCGCAGATATGACGTCGCACACCTTCCATTCGCGGAACTGTATTTCCTATAATCTGCGAGCAATCACTTGATAATTGGCTAGCCTGGCCTTACGTATATATACACACACGCCGATCTATCTGGACATGTCCTCAGATGCTCATTCGTAGAATGGAAATCCGACGAATGAAAGTCACACACATACAGATACACACACACACACACACATCCACGTGCGCGCAATTATCGACTCGATTTTTGTACACGTGACAAGCTCGCGGAAACTTCTGCATCAAGAAGATTGCTGGTGAGATCTTCCTATTTTTATTTCCGATATTCTTATCAATTCTTAAAAAGTTTGTGTATAAAAAAAAAGCAGAAAATGCTAAAAAAAATTTAGATACATTGTGAAATATTTTCTTCTTATAAATAGAAAAATCCGTTATTAGAAATTTTATAAGTATGCGATATAATTTTCTCTTGTTATCAAGTGCGTTTTGCCGATCTTATAGCGATATTGGGATCGATGTTTGTTGCGCCATTCGTAAATCAGGGAATAAATCGGGGGTTGCTCGGGAATGTTGCGCGAAACGTCGCGGATATTTTCGGCATTGCGCGCCGAATTTATAGCACTTTCTTCCGCTCTTGATGCCAACAGAAAGCGAATCGCGCGAGTTGCATCATCCGCTGGATGCGCAATCCGCGGCCACGAGCGTTTCTGCACTCACGCATTCGAACGTACGAGTGTGTGAGCGCGCGTGTTGGTAAATTTCTGCTGCCACGGACAGAGTTTATTCCAGTAACACAGTTTCGGCTGCTCGCGAGCGAGTCTGTTTGGGTCCATCTCGCTTAAGAATGGGCGGTTCCTGCAAAGGATGCAGG
>NW_021850084.1:750285-752889 GCF_003651465.1 Formica exsecta
GTTCCTGCAAAGGATGCAGCAATGCCGCTTTGGCATTGCTTAAATTGCCAGGAGATGGGAGAGCATTGGCGTGGAAACGCGATTCCTTTGCTCGCGATACTTTCGAGAAATAGTTTCTTAATTTTATTATATATTGATGGGGAGAGAAGGATTTCCCGATGACACACATAATGTATAAAGCACGTGTGCACATGTCACACCTTGAGAAAAAAAAACCGTTGTGGTTGGAGAAATTTAATTTCAGCGAAAGAATTTCTTTAAAATTTGTTTAATGTATAAAAATACTGTTAACAAACAAAGATTTCCCTCAATAATATTGTATAGTGAAAACTTTACTAGATAAAATTAATTCTCAATAAGAGTTTATAACGTTAATTTTCACACATTACATATAATCTTGTTAAAATTTGTTGAGAGGTAAAATTTTATTTTCCAAGATATAAAACGGATCATCTCTTAGGTAATGAAATAAAAACCTCGTCGTGACGCGGTCGAGATACAAAAAAAAAAAAAAAAATCCCTTCTTTTTCTCGCTTTATTCTTGTCAGATTGGCTCGTAGCAATTATCATTGTTGAAAAATCATAATAGACCCAGGTGATTCGGAAGAATACCACGGGTTAAAATCCTACACGAGCGAGCGAATCTCGCGAAAGGGCATCGCTATTAAATTCCTCGGCAACTCGGTGGATTTGTATAACGGGCTGCAAAGCAATTATGCTTTTGTAGCTCTCTAAAGTTGGCTCGGCGCGCGATCATCGGGAGAAGTAGCGGCGCACTCCGGCGACTATCACGAGCAGTGGACATTTTCATTCAGAAGTTGCAACTGCGGTCGTAGCGATAAATAAATTCGTTTACGCAATAGCGCGGCCCCGACGCCATTGACGAAAACTGTTTATCGCGGGAGTTATATCGGTTTATGATACTGATAAAATAAGCGTGGAAATTCGCGAAGTCGCGATTAAATTCCCGTATTATTACTAGGAATTTTAAACAGTTTGGTAAATAGCCGTTCGTGAGATTTTTTTATTTTACGATTATCCGTGTTTGCGCAAGACGAGAATAATAAATAAATAATTTTCACCGATAAAATTTAACGCTGATTGAACTCTCGTATTATTATTTTAAATATCGATAAATAGCTACGTGATTTTTTGCTCTGTATAATTATTGGTTTCCTTTGTAAAATGAAGCGTGAATTATAAGAATGACATTTTAGAAAATGCATCGTCTCACGTTCGCTGGCACGAACGAAACTTTAGCATATTTTTCAAGAGTGCATACCCATTGTGAGCAGCGAGGCATTTATCTTTTAAGTTACACAGAGGAGAGGCTAGGAATTACAACCAGCTATCCACTCCTGGCTCCTCTCCGCTTTCCACCTTAATCTTGTTTAACTTTTTATAAGCGCGCCTCGGTGTGGTCTCCGTAACAGCCCGATACTTACAACCACTATTTAATTCTGCTGTTATTTGCCTAAATTCCGTTAGCGTGCGTTTATAGCGAAAAGCGTCGGGTCAAGTGTAATGTAAATTATCAATTCTTTAGCGATCTCAGACCTTTCTCGCTGCGTGCTCGGATTATATTCATTCCTTGAATTTCTCAAGAGCACCCATCCGGCTCAAGAATATATATCGTGACGTATAAAAAAAAAAAAAAAGAAATAATAATAATAACGTCGCGCGAGTCTGAGATGGTAAAATTGGTTCTCTTACAAAGTGGCACTCTCGTCGCGCGGATTCGCTGTTAATTTAGCGCCGACCATAATTCACTCGCTATTTACCCACGTAAAGGACACAAAGAACAAAGAACAAACTCTTCGCAACAAAGTTTAACAGCGCACACAGCCGTACATGAGGGGATCCGATCCCCGCGTGCATATTGAAAAAAAAATTGAAAAAAATTGAATTATTATTTTCCTCGAAACGTCTTTCTCGAAGAGAATAAGACCGATGGATCCGTGAACAGGCTATCTCAAAAGCTCATCCGATTGTAGGATAGGTTGCGTTTTCGTCGATATACGGCGATCCTACACCATTGCCACCGCCGAGGGGATTGTTGGTTCGTCGAGGGGGGGGGGAAGGGTAGAGGTAGATAGGTAGGTTAAGGGTTGGAAGGCGGAAGTGCGGCAAGACGATGCCGTGCAGCGGTGGAAGGTAGCGGACGACGACGACGACGACGACGATGACGACGACGACGACGACGACGACGAGGATGTAGGGGCGCGGGTGGGCCGAACGGCCACGAAGAGAGGCAGAGGCAGGCTCGTCGAGGGGTTGAAACGCAGAGAGCGGCCAGGGGAGGGAAACCGTCGTGCGCGGACGGAGGACGGGCGGGGGTGCGAGGAGGACGCCAGCCGGTGGTCGGGGGAGGCCGGATGGCGGTGAGGTGGGCGCGGGGAGGGGAAAGGGGGGAGAGACTCGGGCGAAAGGGCGAGGGTTGAAACCGGCGGCTGTGGGGGATGAGAAGGCAAGCAAGACCACTACCTACCGCCTCACCTCGCCTCTTTGCTACGCCACGCCTCGCCTCACAATGCACCGGATTAGCGATTGTATTGATCCGCCCTCGCGCTAGTCCCTACAGAACATTTCCTACCCTCCCCCCCT
>NW_021850084.1:753030-761896 GCF_003651465.1 Formica exsecta
CTCCCCCCTCCCCCCTCCTCCCGACCCTCTTCGTCGTCCTAGTCGCCGTCGTCCTCGTTCTCGTCCTTGTCCTCGGTGTCCTGCCTGCGAGAAGGAGCCACATTTTGGACCGCGTGTAGCCGCCTCCACCCACCCTTGCTTGGCGAGCCACCCCCCGTCGCTCTCGCTGCCGCCGGCCCGCCTTGTCACGACACCACCGACGCCACGGTATACGCGTGAGAAAGAGGATACGTAAGAAATTGCACATCTCTGCCTCGATAAATTATGCGGATCTATCGTCGTGCGTTATCGGGGCGAAATTCCGCTTATTGATGTGTATCGATCCTACGTAAGGTCTCGTTTCGTTATTTGTCTCTGTCTATATATACGCTTCTTATCTTAAGTCAACTAATCAGTTACGAATCACTAGAAAAATTAATTTTTATATTCATTATAATTTTTCGCTCAATCAATCAATGAGGAACGAAATATCTTCACGTAAAATTCAGGAATCTATCTATAAAAATATTTTTATGATATTATATATCTTATTTAATTTTATTATAATTTTTTATAATAAAATTAAATAAGATATATAATCGCCGCGCGATGAGCATACGATTAATACATTTTAATTCGGTTTTATAAAGTCGCACGGTTTAATTCGCTCGAAAGCTATCGTCGTCATACTTTTGCCTCTGTTGCTATATACAAGAGCCACGTTCACCCTATTTTCGGTTCGTTACCCAGTGCCTGACGCAAGGAAAAGTGCAAAGCAAGATGCCATCGTGGAGGCGTGTTGCTGACGCGCGTACGACATGTCAGGAACTTGGAATGATCGTGGGAGTTGCCGGCGCTATGCCGACTGAATTTATCCGTCCGCGCTCGCGTTACTCCCGAAAAAAACCTTCCTGTAGCTGTATCTCCGTCGAGCCATTCCGCGCTTGTCGCGGAATTTTCTACGTGTCGTAGCCGTCTTCTGTCCCGCCGTTCCGGACTGCGTCCCGAGACCGGAGAAGGGTCGTAGATGCCGAGTAAAAGCGTATGCAGGGCAAACGGTTGCTGACACTCGCACGGACCGCGCGGTTCGCCGAGTTTACGCAAATCTTTCTTTTTTTTTTCTTGTTCCGTGAAAACTACCTCTAGTAAACGCCGCGTTTTTCTCTTTTCTCCTCTCTCTTCTCATTTCCCTTCTCTCACGCGCACTTGCCGATTTTCGATCCTCTTGATGTGAGAGTCGAGGAAAGTTCGATGTGTATGTCTGACATGTGCGTGCACGTATATGTGCAGAAAAATTGAAGAGACAGATAGGAGTGAAAAAAAGAGCTCACATACGTATGACGGAACGAAGGTATATCGGAATCCCCAAAGATTTCGTCTCGTGTCTCGATTTTATCTATGCCATCCGAGAATATCGACTCTCGGCAAACGCCAGCTTTTGGTCCACATGGCGTCCCCGATTCATTCACTTCTATCGCGTCGAGGTATAACATCGCCACAGGGAGAGCTGTGTGAAAAGCGAGGGGAAGGGTGGAGGAAAGGTGGAGCGGGGGCACTGCTGACATTTGCTCGTCGCGCCCAGAAATCCGAAATTCTCGCAGAAATCCCTTTTTCATAGCACGTAGCGTCAGCGCGACCGTTCTCGAAAAGTCGTCGACGACGACGACGACGACGACGACGACGACGACGACGACCAGGCACGCGACGACCAGGCACGGTCGAATCGAGGTCGCGCGTCAGGAGTCATCGCAGCAGCGTGTACTTTCGGGCGTGCCATCCTACGTAATTTCGTAAATATTCTGACAAAAAAAGCAGCTCTTTCCGCTAAACAAATGTGAACTAGATCTGAATTTTTCAGTTTAATAATAAAATGATTCAACATCATAAATTTCCATGTACAAAAATGGATGATTAATAAGACAGTTGGATCGGTATTTGCGAGTTAGACGTGATCCGCAAATTTTCCCGGGGAGGATGAAACTTTCTATGTATATAAATTATATAAATTAATAATTTCTATATCGCCGCAATTGCATAAATTCTTTCATACGATAACAAGTTGAAAGTGTCGAAATTGCATGATAGTTAAACGTAACAGGCTTGACAAAAATATATATCGCGAAAATAGAGTCAGTAACAATTAAATTGCGAAAGATCTTGGCTATTTTATGAAGTTTCTCGAGAGATTCATGGAACGGGTAAAGATTAAGAATTCTTATAATTTTTGGGCAATGCCGTGACAATAGTGTGACGAATAGTTGTCGGATCTCGGGACCTTAGGGGGTATACATCACCCAGTTACTAAAACTGGGTTGAAGTCACAGATAGTGGAAGGTCGGGTGGCCATTTTGCCGTGGAGATACTATGGCAGAACGGTTGCCAATGGGGTTTCAGGGAGAAAACGTCGGGGGCGTAGGGGCGAGGGCGAGGGCGAGGGGGGGAAGCGTTAACGTCCGGCGCGAGGGGTTGTGCATCACACACGAAGAAGGGCTCCTTTGCGCCTTGGCGAGGCAATGCCCTTTCGCTCGAGGGGCAGGAGCCTGCAGCGGAGGGTGTCACATGCCTATAGGTCCTAGCGAAACGGTGGGGAAGTCAAGGGAGAGTTCGAACGGAAGGAGGAGGTGGAGGGGTTGACGTGCCTTGACGTAGGGTCGGAGATGGAAGAGGAAGCGGGGGACGCGCGGGGGGGGGGCTGATGGTCGCGGCGCACTTACCATCCTTCCTACGGACGCCATGTCTCCGTGTCTCGTTTAGTCAATGTCGAAAACCGACTTACGTAGCCCTCTCACTCTCCCATCGCTCTTTCTCGTCCCTCTCGCGTTCTTCCCTACTACCATCCCTTCCCTTACGCTGTGTGTAAGACGGTGTGTGCTCCGCTTCTCTGCCCCTTTTATCGGTCTCTCTGTTTGCTCTCTTTTCCGTGTCCGCGGCGCCGCTACTTTGGACCCCGAAACTTTTTGGTCGTAGACTGCTGATAAGTTGGCCTCGTTTATCATCTTCCGGGGTTGGTATTAACGAGACGCTACTCGGGCCGCAGAATCCAACGGATTCGAAATCGTGAGAGATGTTCCAAACACTTTTTCGCGAAGGGGCAAACAATTTATGCGATCAGGCATGTATGTACGACAAATCTCAATGTTCGTGAATAAATCTACACTTGTTGCAAACCGATGGACGCGAACGAGTTACTTCTCTATGTCGGCAATTCCTATAAAATCGAAACGATTTATTGAAAGCGATTTATTGAACGCGATGTGTATGTGTTCGCGAGACAAATAATGGAAATAAAAACGCACACGGATTAAAATATTCTATATGCTTTAAACTTTTGCAGTTTGTCATAATAAATAAATTGAAATGTATAATATTATACATACGAAACTTTTAACCTAAAAAGCTATATATATGTGTTCAAAATAAAGTTACTTATGCCTTCACTTGTGACATCAAAATTAAATTAATTATTGTTTCAACAATGTCTGCTTCACGATATTTCAGTGACAACAATGGCATATATATGAAGACGAGGTGTGTGTATTCGTCAAGATGAAAAACTCTAATATGCAAATAATCATGCAAAGATATACAAACGCTAGAATCTTGTGCGATACAACAAGTGGTTAAACGAACATGTCATTAAAATCACACCTCTCGCGTCAAAAAGAAATCAAATTTCGAGGTTCGGGAATCATATTTCCTTCCGCCCTTAATCTCTCTCTTTCTCTCTCGTTTTCTTTCTCTTTAGACGTGCCCTGCATCCGTGATGAAATTAAAAAATCTTCTGGAATCAAACGAAATATATGTAAAAAAGACAGGCCAAATGCCTTCCGAATTTTTACTTTTAATGGAACGGATCAGGTTCCTTTTATCAATTTATAGTTAACCCCGTCTCGTGACCCATTAATGGCCCGAGGCGAGACAGCACTGTCCCCGGCCATTTCGCCCGCTTTACGGCCGTCTGGATGTAGTTTATGGTCGCAAAGCTAAACTCTGTATTAATTCCATGAAAACACACCTAAAATCCTGCCATAAACTCAACTGCGCCACTGTTAGCTAAATTCTATTCGTTGTTGTATTCTCCTCGTTTGTTGCGCCACGAGAGAATGAGTTCTTGGCAAGGGAAGCAAATGTTGATAATATCAAATTATTTTTTTCTCGTTAGAAATTGTTACTCCAGTGATAGATCGAAGGAAACTGATCAACGTTTATTTATTCGTACTTTTATCGGAATAAGAATGCAGAATATTTATTTAGGTATCTTTGCAAAAAAGATTTGTATATAAATATTGAAGACCGCGCCACTATTTCCCGTGATTAAAAAAACTGCTATAAGTTTTGTAGAATGTTTACTATGGTATCTTTGCAAAAATATTTCCGTGATTAAAAAACTGCTACACACAAGTTTTTTGATAAAACTAAATATTTTCAAAATAAGCTTGTATTTTTACAATAGAATCACGAAACATAACAAAGATCAGAATATAATATATTTCTTTATACGCGCGAATCTTTTACCATATAAATCCATCTCTCATCAGAGTCATACATTTCTTGACAAATTAATTTTCGTATCTAAAAATTTCATTCTATTAATTCTCAAATTTTTTTTTTTTTTTTAGATTTATATTAAAAAGAAAATTGGCATTAAAATTTATTATTATGACTTAAAAAATACTGAAATATGATTACATCATTTGGAAAGAGTTATTATATTTTCCGATGGTTAAGTAAATTCTCCGGAATGTTAACTGTCAACATCTTAATCGTCTATTGATATATAAAATGATAATTGGAGGAGCGAGAGATTCTCGTAAAAAGTAATAATTATTTAATTAAGTAATTGAGAGAATTTTTTCATAGTATCATCGACATCCGAGTAATACCTCGCGCGCGTTTTGGCATCCGCATGTCGCTGACTTCGTCGTAAAAGGCACTTAATTACCGCTGGAAAGTTCGGAAACGAGCATTCTTAACGATTCGTCTGAAAAGAGTTTAGAGGAAGGCTGATAGGCAAAGCAACTCGTCTTCTCCGACCTCGTTCACTCTCGGCCGGTCTCCCCTACCGCCCCCTTCGTCCGTGGAAGGGGTTGCCGTTTAACTGCTCGAACCTCGATAATTCTCAACGTGGACTCGAACAATTTTGCCGAAACGAATTCGTGATCTTGCCGCGCGCGATGGAGTGCGCAGGGGAGGAGAGGGAAAACGAGTCGGGGGGTCGCGAGGGATCGCGGGGGGATGTCGGTTGGCGTGGTACCACCGCCGGTGCCGATGGAATTACGTTCTTCCCCACACCTCTTACGAAAGATCGTATATACTCACATCTAGACGCGTATATACATATACACGCGCTTGTAAAGCGCGCGTGGACGAGCGCGTTTGTACGCATACACTCTCGCACGTCTGTGTATATCGATGAACGTGTGTATGTATGTAATACGTGCTCGCATCCCAGCGGTAGCGATGGCGTGCGTGCGTGTCAGACAGACGATGAGAAAGAGCTGGTGCATTCGAGGTATCCGTGCGAGCTTGAAGGGACGAGGGTGGGTCGGGTCGAGGGTGGTCGAACGAGGGCGAGGATAGAACGAGCGAAAGGACGGGTAGATGGGAGAAAGAGAGACAACAGAGAAAGAGGGAGAAAGAGAGAGAGAGCGCAAACGAGATAGAGAGGGCGGGAGAGAAGGGTGCAGGTTTACGACTTCGGTGTGTGCTAGTCTGGCCGAAGAGGGTGGAAGGTCGTATAAGCGGGTGAGCCACCCCCATGGGAGGGCGAAGGGTGGTCGTCGGGTGGATGGTGGGACTCCGGTAGTGCCGGAAAGGGGGTGGATAGCCTGGGGGCGGCTAGACTTCCGAAACAGTAAAACCACGTTGGTGTGTGCGTCCCCGTAACCACTACCGTTCTACTACTCTACCACCGACCTGTCCTCTCATACCCTTACCCGGAGGCCTCTGTCCTTCTCTCCCTATGCTGCATCTCCCGTCGTCTCACCGTTTCTCGCTCTTCTTCTCTCTCCCATTTCTTCTCTCTCTCTCTCTCTCTCTCTCTTTCTCCATCGAGCCGCCATCCCTCGCCGTGCCTGCAGCAACCCTATAAACCCTGGTCGTCCGCTGGCGCTAGCTCGTTCACTCGAGCGATGTATCCAGACGTAAGCGAAGGCCGTAATTTCACGAGTGTCTGCGTGAACCGTCCCTCCCGTCCCTCTCTCGCTCTCTTTTTCCTCCTTTCTCTCTCTCTCTCTCTCTCTCTCTCTCTCGTTCTTCTCATCTCTATCGCTCGTCTCTTTCTCCCGACAGTCTTCTCTGTCTTCTTCCTTCGTGCGATTCCGTTCTTGTAAGGTTTCAGGAGTGTATACATATGCGACACGAAACATCGCGGTGCGTACGTGTGCGAAACGCGTACACGCGCGTACACGGAAAGACATGCGCGCACACACATACATGGGAAAATTCGGTCTGTCGGGATGTCAAAGAGACTACGTGTCCGAGAGATATCTCGAATGACGCGGTACCTGATCAATCGAAAGACGACGAGAAATCCTATGCGCGCGCTTATGGCTTGTTACGGATCGTGAGATACCTCGGAAGATTTTCGTTGTTATTTTCGACGCGGAAAGCAACATGACTCGACGAGAAAGGGACTCGGAGAGTTAAGGAGATTGTCTCGCGATATGATACCGTCTCGACTCTTTTCAGTAGCTCTATATTCGCCCGGAGAGATCCGCAAGGATTAAACTGCGTTTAATCATTCAGATAAATATTCATCGGACGAAACTTTGTCGACGGAAGCCTCGCGCGCGGTGTTAGATTATCATCCCGGCGTGATTTTATTTCACCGGCCGATTCATACCCCTCCCCAACCGTTATATCTCTCCCCCGATATGTATATATATACACATCGTTTTATATATCGGACTTATGACACGCGATGAAGCCTTTACCAACGAAGCGAGGACTTTCGATCTCTTTTTTCGCGGCGGCTTTGCTCTTTTGCAGATTTTATGGCATCGCTCGTGGACGAGAGAGAGAGAGAGGGAGGGAGGGAGAGGGCGAGCGGGCGGGTCCGGTAGACCCGCGATATTTCGCATATCAATAGCGGATGGCAGAGCTGCGCTCGATTTGAATTTCAAAACCTTAAATAGGAGGCCGTGGCTATAAGATAGAACAGGCGATATACCAGTTTTAATAAAGCCCGGGAGCCGCTCACAGTGTCGGCCGCGTTGATGCAAACGCTAGGGACCTTCTCCAGATATATACGTAATGCTACTAACGTAGCGCTTGACAATCAACCATTGCTCTTTTAGACCTACTTCTTTCTATGACGTTGATCGCTCGCAATTTATGTTTCTAGTCGTACTATGTCTCTCCGAATATACATATCGCACGTGTTGGAGAGTTTAATCTTTCAAAAAAAAAAGAAAAAAAGAAAAAATAAAAAAAAATAAAAAAAGGAAAACATACTTTCATACATACAAGATTTCAACGCATTAATCATTCAAGTCTACGAATTTCTTGGCTAATACTGAATCATGTAGAAAGAGAGAGATAACATATATTATCGTTTTTTTTTTTTTTTTAATATCGAGGTATCCACTAGTATTGCAACATTATGCGTATATACAGTTACGTTGGCAAAATCCATTTTTAATTAATGCTCGTAGTAGTTTTATCGTCTTGTCTCATCTCCTCCATTACTCGAATAGCATGAATAGCTAACGTAATTAGCGTGACCTCTTTCGGTCATTTCTGCATCCTCATTCTCTTTCATTCATCAAATCGATCCACGACATGACGTTAAGCAAGGGCGCTTTATCGCCGATCTGACAATTTTAACGAGTTAATCCTCTATGAATGGAAATTAATATCTCTTCGATAAATAAAAAAAAAAAAAAAAGGAGATGGATATATTATTTCCCTGATTATTATGAAAATAAGATTGCTTGTCAAGTATTATAAATTTTAATGAGACGTATGTATTAACTGATGTATCCGTTTAGAAAAAAAATTCGAAGACCGGATTACATCTCGTCTTTAAAATAAACCCGCTTTAAAGTCACGGTAAGCATCAGTCGGTTAATAAACCGTGCAATTAACATTCTTTCCGAAAATTATCATTTTTAGATCGTTGAACTTTCCTCGTCTAGATTTCCCCGTCGTCGCCGTCATCGGCCGATGTTGATGTACATCGTAAAACCGACCTATCCCAACTCAATAATTCCTACCTCCTCGCTGTACCCTGTATTTTCTCGACGTCTCGACGGAGCGGCAGGTGGACCGTACCGAAAGTCTCGCGGCCTCATCCTCCAATCGTTTCGCGTCACCCTCGATCGCCCCCCCCCCCCTCAATGAAAGTTTTTAATCTGCTTTTCATTACGAAAGATGTTAGCGTCCCTACCTCTCTCACCTTCCGCCGTCAGCTTGGCGTTATCGCGCGTCGTTGGCGGATCTCGTCAGGCATACAAATACGCACACACATACTCGCGCACACGACAGAATGCACGTCTTCGCGCTTGTTGGGGTTTACGGTCCGTATCTTTATGTGCGTGTACGTGTTCGAGAGTACGTGGCGCGGCATTAACAGTGCGAAGGGTATAGCGGCGAGGGAGGCTGGGAAAACGACGGCGGCGGCGGCGACGGCGGGTGTTACGGCAGTAAATCCACGTCTGTGTGGGTGAGGAGAAATGGCTATGGATGGGTGTCGGTGAGATACGGTTCTGCGAGGGAGCGCGAGGACGTGTGAGAGGGTGAGTGCGTCTAGACCGGGGTGAGACTGCGTCACAACCCTGGCCTCGTATCGCGAGAGGGTTCTGTTTAACGACAGACGATCGAGGGATGGGGATTCACCTGCCGGCGCTTTCTCTCTCCTCCCCCACATTCTCTCTCTCTCTTTCCC
>NW_021850084.1:762317-773386 GCF_003651465.1 Formica exsecta
TCTACATTTTCTCGCTACCCTCTTCCTATCCGCCGTCCGCGCTCTTTACGACAGTCGGCGGCGGTGTGTTAACTGCCCTGTTACCGCCGACATTTCGCTCCCTTTAAACTCGCACCACCACGAGCCCAAAGAGCGGGGACAAGAGGGGACAATGCGTTTTAACCCTAATCGGTTAGAGTTACCCCGCTCACATCGCGATACGTCGAGATACCACTCAGAACCGAAAATACGTCTTTAAGTATCGATTAAGAGTGGTCGAGGAATGCGTTTTACGTGTAGTTTTCAAATTGATTTTTTTTATATTTAATGATATTTGTCCTCATACTTTGCAAGAGTCCTATTCTCCAACCAATTATCGAAGCAAAAAAAAATGCAATATAAATCATTTTATTTCAATATATAATATATCATATTATAATCGTGTTATTAATTATATTTTTGTCTTATATGCATTCAATGTGTTTATATTTTATTTCCAAATATTTCGATGTATTTATATTTTCCCCTATTAATTTTAATATTTTCTCTCTCAAGTTTCTTTTTATAATAGTACTTATACATATATCGACTCAAATACGTTTTAAACGTCGATTACATTGAATTAAAGAATCAATCTTTTTTCGCAGTGATATAAATCGACCATTTAAAACGTCATTTGTAATCAGAATTATTTTCAACGCGGAATAAATAATAATATTTTATATTAATAGTGACCGCGCTCGCGAAGATAAATGATGCCGCGGTCACGAATGAGATTTTACGACGCCGTTCCTGACTCACGAAAATTGACGTCGCTACGAGTGTTCCTTATAAACTTACTTCACTCTTCCGTCGTCGTTTTAAATAATTACGCTCTTAATGGGGAAGCTGCGTCTAGACTAGGGAGAGACTGCATCATAAACCTGGTCCCGTATCGCGCGCGGAGAGGCTCCGCTTAACACACTATCGAGGGGTGGCAGACTCATCCGCCATCCCGACTACTCTTCCGGGCTCCCCCCTCCCCCCCCGTTTTCACCACCCCTCGGCTCTTTGTCCTACTCTTTACGACTACCGGCGCGCGGCATTAACTGCCTTCTTCCCGCCAATATTACGTTCCCTTTAAAGCCATTTCGGGGATGGTGGTCAAGTGTTCTCGGGGTATATCGCGTTTCAAGGTTTAGCGTAACCTCGCGTATATCGCATCTTTAAAGCCGTCTAGGGACGACGTTCCGTGATGCACTTAACGGCATTAACTCCATCAACGTTTCGCGTCCCGTCGTCGTCCCGTTCAATTACTGATTATCCCGGTATCCGTTAATTTACCCTTGCAATCGCATTACAAGACTTTTATTTCGCGTACTCTTCGTAGAGTGTTCGCCGACTTTGCGGATTCAAAATCGGATGAATTTTAATTTCGAAACCGCGACGCCGAACGCGAGATACGAAATGTTATCCCCCTGCAGTTTTACAAACAATTCGTAATAGTTTTTAATTATGGTTTTTAAGTAAATTTGCGTCGATTATATTTCGCGTTTTACGTTCGAATGCGTAATGAGTCGAGAATAATCCTGTGATGGAGATTGAACTTTTATTATTTATATTATTTATTTATCTTAACGCAGAGTGCGTTTGGACTTGATGACGAACCGTGCCACAGAATCTTGACCTGCACCCGATGGGAAAGAGAACCGCGATTAAGGATAGATTATCAAGAGATGAGAATTTACTTGGCGACCTCGTCGTCTCTATCTCACACCCATTTTCGTCTCGCCCTTTATTGCAGCCAGCAGGGTGTTAACTGTCTCGTTTCCGGTGATATTCCGTACCCTTTAAAGTTATGCTGGCGATGCCGATGGAGGGGAGGATAGACTCGTAGATCGTAACTACACTCCGCGCGCGCGCGCGAGAGAGAGAGAGAGAGAGAGAGAGAAACAACATACTTGAAAAGTCACACGGACCATACATTTACTTGCGAGCAATGTCGTTTCACATAAATATCATCCACTTATGTTAGTCATATGGTTAGTCGTATGAAATATGGTCTTTGTTTTGTCGTATTTTCGATTCGATAGTAATATCGATCGTCCGTTGTCATATTTTAATGATATCGTACAACCCCGCATTATATATCTCATAATACACACGATACGATAATAGAGAGAGAGAGAGAGAGACACGTGAAATTTAATACCTTCTAACGATACTGTTCCCTGAAATGAACGCCCACAAAGATGCTTCAAAGGGTTATTAATATTTTGACCGGCTTTTGAGCTTCTATTCGATACCTTAACATATGCTTTATCCCCTGATACCTTAACGATACGTTATCACCCCCTTACTGTAATTTATGATAGCATTGTAAATATATTTTATAACTATTAGTTATCATATTAGATAAGTAATAGAAAGATAATCTTTGACTTAATTTGTGATGCAATTAATCAATATTTGAATAGTAATTTAATGACCACTCTTCGTCTTAAGACGCATTTCGCATCATCTCGGTTGGCGAGCGTCATCGCTCGCCTTCGCACTCGCGCCGATATGCGAGAGCGTGTGAACGAAAGGCAAGACGGTGCAGTGTGATAGTGGGGCAACACGACGGCGGTGGCGGCGGGTGGCGATGTGGATGTGGTGGCGTTGTTAGAGAGCGGCGTGGGGCAGGTCCGGAGCGTCGGTCGATACCGCCGTCTGTGCGCGCCTCCTTCCACGGACTTCCACTTCTCTTCCGTTACGCCACCTAGGTCCGGGTCCGGCTAGCGTCATCAGAGACTTCCCCAGCCTCCCGACGATTCCGTATCTTAAACGCAAGACGTAAGATGCCTGGGCGCCCGTCCGACGCGCGCGATGCATCCCTCTCTCTCTCTCTCTCTCAACATACACACGCACACATACACGCTCTTTTCTTCTTGGTCCCTTCTCTTTTCTTCTCATCTTCTTCTCTCTTCTCGACCATCCGGATCGTCCTCTGGATGCCCTCATCGACGTCTCTCATCGCGCGAAATACATGAGGATTTTTACACGAATCGTGCGCCATAAATATCACTCATCTGCAATTCCGATCGGCGTACAATCGATCGCTATTGATCTCTTCGTCGGCTTACGACTATTTTTGTACCGCGTCTCTCTCCGCCCGTCCGTTCCTTCGTGTTTTACTCGCTGACCGAATGTGTCGGGGATTCTTCAAAATGCGAGGGGAAAGCTTTATAAAATTTAAATATTTAGATCTTTGGCAATTATATGCGTTTTAAAGAGAAGATGAGAAATATTTAATATTGACGCGCATGTCCATCTTTTATATATCTATCTGGATATCGTTTACAGAATTTCTCGAATAAATTCTCGGGTTTCATCGATTTACGCTGGTCCTTTATCTCGCGTGATACGCGCAGTTGGCACCGATTCCCGACATCGGTATGCTCTGATTCCTTACAATCTATAATGTATCTATATGTCGCGAAACTTTCGAGGCAACCCGTCAAAATTTTCCTCAAATCGATATCGCGTTGTAAGATAGTCCTAGTTTATTTTAATCGACACTATTATATCGTAAATATTATCGTTCTTATTTTTCCATGCATTTCAAATCCTCGACGCAAGTATTTCCCTCATGAAAATTGATAAGACGTTTTTTTATCCAGGTGTATATATATATATATTCTCAATATTTCTAATGTCAAAATTCAATAACGATATCGTACATAAACTTCTCTCAAGCATCGGAGAAGACGATTCCGTATCTCTGTTGGACGCGAACTCCCTCTTTCACCTAGAGCTTCAATCTTCGCACCATCGATACGACCTCATCTCCTCTCGCGAGAAGCGGATGCGTGAGAAACGATTTATCAGGCCGACGCGTCGGCCTCGTCCTTTTTGCGTTTCTTGCGCTCTGCGCCGACACAGGCGGACAGGTAGAGAATCCCGCGCGGCATGAGAAACGCACGCGGGATACACGTGTCGAAAGGCTACGAACGCACTTGAGCGGATCGGCCGATCCTCGCGAGAAGCGGGACCAATCGATTCCGTCCTGGGCTCCCCTCGTCGTGAGCGGCGCCATTCTTTGTCCGCCCGTCCTTGAGGTGTACTGACCGATCTAGATGTCTCGCGATCGGGCACAATCTCGATTGTCGTTCTTCCTTTGTAAGCGCGAGCCTAAGTCCATCCGATCGTCCATCCTTTGCGCTCGCCCGAGTCTCGCTCGGGCACGCGTTTTTAAAACATACGCGTTTCCAAAATATTCATCGAAGACGATGAGCGACGCGATAAATCGTGTATTCGAACTTTACATAGGCTTCGAAGATTCGTGCCGGTCTACGGTCGTTATCTCGCGTCGCGTTCTCACGCCGAACGCGCGTCCAGCTTCGGAGTCTGTAATATAATTGCTCGCAACGGTTAAGGCACGCGGTGTAAAATCCGCTTCCCACTTTACGGAGCGTGTGAGTGCTGCGTGCACATAACGCGTAGCTATACGCGAGGAGCCTCGGCTGGGTTGGCCGGTTGATGCGTGTAAACCGCGTGAACCCCGCGCGTCCGATGCATAACACGCGGACGCGGATGGGATGAAAAAAAAAAAAAAAAAAAGATGGGGAGCGAGAGAAGAGGAGAGACGACGGGGCCCGCGTTTGCGGGGGGTTGATTGTGGCGCACGAGTAGATTACGCAATTATCTTATGAACGTACGCGGCGCGCGTACGCGAGTGCTCGCGTCGGTTTCTTCACGCGAGCAGCAGGATGATAGCTCCTGGCCCACACGAAGAGCGCCGCACACATATACACGCGCGCATCACGAAAAGAAGTTTCCCTCACCAAATTGCCCGGCATTACGCAATTACCCCCCCCCCCCCCCCCCCCCCCCCAAAGGAGGTCAAGCGTCGCCGATTCTCGATAAAATACTCACGGTATAGATGTCGTCGAGGACACCCGTGGCTGCCACCACCCAGCCGGTGTTCAGGTTGCTGCTATAGTACTCGATATTGTAGCCGACGATCTTGCTCTGGCCCTCGTGGCCCGGGCTCCACGTCAGGGTGACCGAGTTACTGGTGGCGTTAACTATTCGCGGCTTGCTCGGATTCTGCGGCAGCGCCGACATGTCGGGCGTACGGTGAAAGCTGGCGCCGGAACTCACTGTCAGGTAGGCCGACCACGAGGTGTTGCCGGACCGTCCTGTTTTACCGGCCATAATAATTATATATTTGCTTAATATAAGGGTTTTGCGGTGTGTACGTGCAAAATAGGATACCTCTCCACTCGGAAATGCATGAAGGAATATAAGTGAACGTTTGAAAATGTATTTGAAAGCCTAGTGAGAAACATTTCGGTGTGCAAAATGTTGCATAGTAAATCTTTTTTATAAAGCTTCTAAACTTACTTCTCGAAGTTCACTAATACTCTTTGATAAAATGCCGAGTGCGGAGTTCACTTGTTAGGCACGTGCAGGTTGCAGGTTTTTTATATTAAGTAAATGTTGACGGCAGAAGCCGATAACAAAACTGTAATTTTTTAATTTTTTTTCACTTTTCATATGAAATCATAAACCCCGCACTCCGTTATTATGTATACTTTAATTATGGCAAAGGATTTGTTGATATCTATAATCAACAAAAATATTTTGCAATCCTACTAATATTCGCATTCTGTCGGTATCCGGCATCCTCTTAAAACGGCTCGTTTAGATATTAATTAAAAATCGATGCGGGCTTGTTTCTTTGATTTCGCGAAATTCTCGTTGACAATCGAGGCCAGGAGCTAAGTATATCTTTTCACGTTGATCGCCGCTTGCTTGTCAGATTGAATAAAAGCGCTATCGCGCTCCTGTCGCGAAAATAATCATTATTGGATTATCGTCTCCATTGTTAGAATCACATCGAGCTCCGCTTGAATATGTCAGTGATATCGATCGTTTTAATGAATTTTACTAGTAATCCTCATACATATCTCGGCGCAATAAAAGAAATTTAAACCGAAAACATATAGACGGCGAAATAACTTCGTACAATTAATGTCACTTAAGCATGAAACGCTATACCCGCGACCGTCATACAACACAAACGAAGATAATTAAATAAAGGGATAGTTGCTTCTTTAAATATGCGAAAATAACCAGCTTATATTTCGACGAGACAAATTATTCGAGACAATCTCGTTTCACTCGTTTTACTCGTGTGTCGCGCGATTGATTCACCTGGGGCGAGTTATTCACCCCTTTCCTACGTTTACGCACTCACACACATTACTCACGCGCGCACGCACCCAGACACGTACACGACGGCAGGTGGCGTGCGTCGTCGTTCGAACCACTCACCCTTCTCCCCTCGCATTCTAATAGAATTGTCTCCATTATTAATGAGACTGCGCTCCGTTTCAGCGGAGAGCCTCGCTTCCGAGTTACAGTCTTCCGCGTGAGTATATGCGTCCGTGCGTGCGACCGGACACGCGGCTGCGTCCGAGACGCTCCTTATTTATTCACGCACACGGTAGAGTATAACTGTTACCGCGATACGCGGCAGAGGATAGTTTCCTTGCGACGAGAGACAAGCATATATAGTTTGTGAATACGCACATGTGCACGCGCTATGTGCGATCGCATTAAAATGATGAAACGACATTAATTAGGAAATAATAACAATAAATTTGTTAGATCGCGAAATGCAACGACGAAACTTTTTAGAAAGATACTCGTAGTGTGTTTGGCGGAGAAATTAATTATTCTACCACACATTTCAAAATATAATTATATTTAAAGATACCCTTTGCAAAATTAATATAAACATTTCTTTTATAGCGCGCTTGATTCTCCATCTTTTAAATGGTATTTTTAACAATTTATATCCCAATATATTTTATTGTATATTTCTATATTTATTCAAAAATATTTTTGCCAGAATAGAACAGAAATCGTTCTTTGTTTCCGTCTGTATTTTTATCGGAGCAAGATAGAAGTCAATATTAACGTAAACCAACATTTTCGTTATTGGTTTCTTTTTAACAAAAGCATCACATGTGTATCCCACTGCCTACTGTCAATCCCCCTCCTTTCCTTCCTTAATGCTGAGCCTGGCAATTTCAGGCACCTCCGCGTGCATCGCATCGACGATGTGGAACGTCGTATTGCACGTAAGCGCGCCGTTAACTTAGAAATCGATATACCTGCCGAAAGTCCATCGGGCCGTAAATCGCGATATATCGACGCGAGAGCTACCCTCGTTTTCTGCGATCACGTGTGTCTATGCCGGTGCAAAGATGGGATTAGCATGAACGTATAGATGCGAGCATGAGAAGGCGGTTAAAAATGAGATGAAAATAGTGCTCTGTTCATCGATATTTCAAATCAGTCGCTTCGGTGCATCATCGAATGTTTTTATCTGTAGATGTGAAACGTAGGAGAAAATACATCCACATTTCTTATCTAGAAAAAAGAGGGAAGGAGAGAGAAAAATGGAGATACTGATTTTACTTATAAGCGATTGGAAAGAAAACTACTATATACATATTATATATTTTCTCTTTTGTTCCGTTATTTACTTTTACTATGTAATTAATCTCTGTAAAATTTCTTAATTTTTTGCTTGCCAAAGATTTTTAACCGAATTTTCAGGAATTTAAAAAGAGTTGTTTTAGTTATAAATAATAAAATACAGATTTTTTATAAAATATCTCTTGTTAAGTACAGTTAAGAAAAATTCTGACGGCGCTCATGCTTCCGTAGGTAACAAAGAGTCGGATGGAAGCAAAAAGGAACAAGGGAGAAATATAGATTCCTTCAGTAGAGACCGTAATTGTCTTTAATATCACGGGCTCTGTCGGACATAATCAAAGATCGACCGACATACCGTAGCGCTTTCCTCCCTACTCTTATTCTTTCACCGTCCCGATTACATCCGCAGATTGATATATAAGTTGCTCTATACATATACATCACTCTTATACGTGAAACTATTGTAAGTTAATCTTTCAAAAGTGGAATTTCTCGACTAATTAAAGAAAACGATCCTGTAAAATTCGTTCGATAAATTAAGCACACAATGTTTAGCTTTGAAAAATTGGAAATGTATTAAAGATTATATATATATCAAAATATATTTTAATTTTATTGCTTTATTATATTAAAATTATTTTCCAAAATAAAAACAATTCATATTCACTCATATTCATAGATTTCTTCAATCGATTTCTCCTCTACGAAAACTTCATTGCTCGCAGCTGTACAAGCGAGAAATAAATTTCCCTAAAGGATGAATGATGAGCTGGCATATGGATTTGAATATTCAGTATGTAAAAATTGTTCGTGAGAAGATAAAATCCTGTCAAAGTACAGTACATGTAGTACATTTCACATCTATATATTCGCAAAGGATCAAACACACATTTAGGGATATATACATCCGTTTCTCTGATAACACCAGAAGAATCGCGTACAAGCGGAATAGAGCGTGTAACCTGGTTGCACCTGTAGCCGCCGATCCGGAACAATCGAAGCCGAGACGATAATGAGAACGACGAGCCCGGGTTCGTCGACTTCCCTTTTATCCCGGGCTGCGCTCGCCGTAATTTTTTTTCCCCCCCTCCTCCTCGTCCCTTCGTTCATCCACGTTCCTCACCAAGGAATCTCATCTCTGTCGGTCGGAGATAAAGACGTCCTTTTTCCTAAGGACACGGGAGGAAAGACGCGACGGACGAAAAGCTCCTTGTCGTACTTGCCTCCCTGTGTAAAAGACCGGTCCCGCATACGCGATGAATTAAACTTGTGTCGGCTGCAGCGTCGACGAATATAGGGGATAGAGCTTTTCTTCCGCGCAACCAAGAGATTATCAAAGAAAATTCGAAATATTCCATTAAATTGTTGTTTTTATAATTTCGTATTGACAGAACAATTTTCAAAATAATTGACGGCATAAAAATTTGTAAGGCAAAGTACTGATAAAAAATTGTAATAAAATATATTACCATTATATAAATGATACCATAATAATATGTTAGAGTTGTCTTTTCGATTGAATATTCGAACATTTTATTTGCTAACAATTTTTTTTTCTAAAATTTGTAATATTATGATGCATAGAATATTATCATTAAATGGATAATTTTCCGAATTATTTGAAAATATATCAAGAGTCTTATATAGGATCATTTCTTGAAACGATATTGATAAGAAAAGCGATAATCACAAACGTATTATTAATCCGGCTAGAATATTGCATAATTAACTCATATAAAAATGTTACGGGAAGTATTTTCTATAACGATCTCATAATCTAATCAAAATGTATCACGTCTGCGAAATCGTCATTTCAATATCGTAAAAGCACCGGGGCACGTAACTCTCCTCTAGAAAATTCAATAATATATATCTGGAAATAATCAACGGATTTTGAAGCAGACACTAAATTTAAGCTTTCAAATTACTTTCTAAGATATTAAGCGATCTCTCGCATCCTGAATTTTGTCTGATTAATGTAATCTCGCTTCACCTTATGTCATCTCGAATTTCGTGCGCCGACTAGACCACTGTGCACGCTCGTCGCGTGTATGTGCGTGTACGCATGATGCAGAAAGAGAGAACTGGCTCACAAAACCAGCGCGTATCCCGTGAGATTAGATCCTAGCCACTTCTATCACACAGGGTCTCGCTACCACCGACGAAAGCCGCGTCGGCGAAACGAATGGGTGAGAAGAGGGAGGGAGGGAGGGAGGGAGGGCAAACAGGACAGAGATCGCGTCGTGTCGAGCCCCCCTCGCGTCCCTTCGCGCGGCCCTTATGGTGTCCCCCCCTCGCCCTTCCTTCGCCGCACCAGCTAGCGGGCGGCTTTGAGCTTGCAGCTTTTTGCGAGGGTTCAATCACCTCGCGATTCAGAGCGACGCACGCAGGGGCCTCGCGTCGGACTCGCACGCAACCCCCGGCCGTCGTCTCGGTTGCCGAAAGCGTTGCGCCTAACGTCGTGGCCCGTCGTCTCGTTTGTGTGCCCCTCCGCCGCCGTCCCCCCGCGCACGCCAACCGTCCCCCTCCGACGGCGTGTCCTGGCCGTCTCAACCGGAGGTTCAACCACCCTCGCCGCCACCGCCGCGACCGGCACGAAAGACGACGAGAGAGCCTCGCGCCTGCATCGACCACGCGAGAAAATTGCATCGTTGCGCTTTAAGCGTTACGAGTGGTAAGCGTGGCAAATTGCTCGGTGGTTGCTTTCGCGGACTCGACGGCTGCAATGTATTCGTTATACGTAGTAGATGCGATACTTTTACAATCGTGACGAAGCGGCGAGATAAGCTGATCGCTAAAAAGAGATTTTCGAACATAATAAAGCGAAATAAAGTTATCGAGTGGGAATGGCGGGAGTATAAATATATTATAGTTAGTTGAAAAAAAAAAGGCTCATGTATATATACAAAATATCTAAATACGAAATCATCATTTATTATCACAAATTCTCTGACCAATTGAAATATTTCCTTAAAAACGGTAAATCAATAATATTTCAGTTATAAAAAAACATTTAGCTCGCTTTAATCTTTCCATCTTCTTGTCTGATTTGTAATTACTAATCTTTATAGTCTTTTTATTATTGCAGAAAATATAGTGTAAATAAGTCGTACGATATTTGCAAATTCTTAAGAAATATTTGTAAACATCGATTTCGCCTCGAAATATTAATTATACGTAAATAAGAATGACAAAATCGATATAAAGAGCGGAACGACGAGGTTTTGTGGCAAGGTGCGAGATATGGGGGATGGGGAACAAGGGGGTATATGTGTGCGTGGTGCAAACGGAGTGTGCACACGTGCGTCGCGCATCGCATCGCATCGCTTTCCACGAGAGGTTACGGGTAGAAAAGGAGAGCGAAGGACGAGAGTGCGGAGAGGGATTCTACGTGAATCGTGATGGTGAGAGGGAGAGAACGATATATATATATATATATATGTATATATATATAGAGAGAGAGAGAGAGAAAGAGAGAGGAGTAGGACAGGGGGAGGGGAACCGAGAGTAAACAGAATTTGCATGGAAACAGTGTGCCAGTGGGTCGCGTGGAGCTGCGGGTATTTAACGCTGTTCACTTTGCCCCCCCCCCCCCCCCCCCCACCCCCCCTTCCCCC
>NW_021850084.1:773893-778189 GCF_003651465.1 Formica exsecta
CCCCCCCCCCTCGCTGAACCCCTTCTTCCACTCTTCATCGCCACCCTCTTGAACCTCCGCCCCTCTGTCCTCTCCACCTCTCTTTCCGTCTCTTTCTTTTCATCTGCTTCCCCGCTTCAATCTGCCTCTTCGTTTTTCCCTCCCTTCTTTCTCTTTCTCTCTAACAGTCTTCTCTCACTTTAATGTAGCCGCGAGAAAATTGCTCTTTTTAACCGGTAGCATAATTCTTCCACAGCCGACGCGGTAAACGCATTACGGCGGCGACATTATGCATGTAAACGCGGCATTCACGGGGGATGAATGGGCGCGCGCCCGTCCGATTCGCGTCGGTTTCCGAGGGCAGATGCAACGCCACGCGCGCGCGCCATTTCGAGCAACGTGCTCTCGTCACGTGATCCCATTTTTTAAAGTCATCCGTGGATCGAAAGGATGAAGCTGTCAAGTTGGAAGGAGGGGCAAAAGAGAATTTCGAATCGAGATGAATCCGTCTCTCGGCAATGATTTAGTTTAGGCGCAGAACTACCGCGAAAGTTGACAAGTGTGTACTTTCGTGGATTCCTCAACACACGTATCATTTATATAATGGTAATATATTTTATCACAAATCTTTATCAATACTTTGTCTTAAAAAAATTGTTCTGTCAATACAAAATTATAAAAATAGCAATTTAATCGAATATTTGGAATTTTCCTTGATAATCTCTTGGCTGCGATGGCGCGAATTAAAATGCTTGAAAGATTCAATTGGAAGAAAAACTCTATCCTCCGTATTCGCGTATATATACCGGAGTAAGTTTCACGCGCGTTAAGAATTTTTGATCACGGTTGATCGACGAGACAATCTCAAATTTCCGAGGACACGAAGGATTTTTTCCCCTTTTACGTGGACGAGAACGCAGCGTAGCAAACAGGACGGAAGCGTCTCCGCGACATAACAGACGATTACAACGCCTAATAACCTTGCTACTTGACTGGGGTACTACTACTTACTAGGAAAGTGGAAAGTTTCGAGTTTGAAAGCTACTTTGACTAGCGGCAGCTAGTCGGCGAAGGAGCCAGAAACGACGGCGGAGGCGGAGGCGGCGACGCGGGCACGGGTGTAACGAAGTTCCTTAACGAGGCTACCCATTTTGTCGACTTAACTTGATCGATAACTGTTCGCCTACAACGTGCTGTTCAGGCACGGGGGTGGGAACGTCACGCGCGAGCTCGGCATTATGCGGATTTCAAATGCGAATTAATCTGCTTACCGAGCGCGGCGAAGGATAAGAGAAGCGCTCGACCGTGTAAATTAATAAAAGGACGAGAGAGCTCTTTGCGAGAGCATTTTTGTTCCCATTTTAATTGCACTGTCATTTAAAGCAACAATCATTGTTCGCGCGATTACAAAAATAAAATCGCATTACAAAGTATCGATTTTTTTTTCGCGGCAATGCTATTATCGCATTTGCACGTTTCTTCGTGTTATCATTGATTATCGAAATATTCAACAAACAAATGATAATAATAGAGTTCGTTTTATAATCAGTTAATTTTTAATTCGCGCGTGCACGTGGCTATTTTTACAATTAGTGGAAATATTCATTTAATAATAAAAGTGATAATATGTAAGATAATGTCAGTCAATAAGAAGATATCGTTATGTCCGCTATAACAGTTTAAGATACGAAAACAACACTCGCACCGATAAATGCTAAAGAACAAAGTTACTAGTTGAAACTCTATCTGAAGTTTCTCGCGAATTCTTGCTTGCCTTCGCAACGTTGTGCACACGACGAATTCGTGTTTGCGTCTTTCTCTGTCCCCGTTCAATCCATTCTAGTTAACGGTGCAAATCGCTTTAAAAAAGTAATATTATATAAGTAGTATAAATAAATTAAAGAGAAAATCCCGGGGCACCATTAAATTTTTTTCAACATTTATCGTGGGTCATTCTTCTACATCAAAATATCATCTCGATACGCGCTTAATTCCATCAAATATTTTCCTTCTATTTTTTTTTCTTTATTTACGCAGTGATTTAATTCAGCTCACAATTGGTTTATATAACTCGATTTCCCTCTAGAGAGTTTACACCTGTTCAGTATACCACGCTCTTTACTCGGAGACATAAATCCGAGCGACAAATTTAAAAGTCAAAAAGTACATAGGATGGCATATCATCACGGGCGCCATCCTCGGATTAACGCATGCACGCATCTCGAGTTTCTGTCCTACACCCACGATACCCTCCCGATCTCGTCGTATCCCGAAGAGAAGGCGCAGGCGGCGGCGGCGGCGGCGGCGGCGGCGGCGGCAGCGCGCGCGACGGCGGCGGACACATCAATAATTACCCATGGCGGCGGGGGGTGGGCAAGACGCGGCGCAGGGCATCGGACGGGCGAGAGGAGAGGGGGGATGAACGACGGAACAGAGAGAAAGAGAGACAGACAGATAGAAAAGGGCATGAGGCTAGAGAGAACGGCGTAGAGAGACGCGGCAAGTTGGGGTGGAAGAAGTGGAGGGACGGAGGTAGTGGAGGAGGAGGAAAGAGGAGTCTCGGGTCAACCGGGGTCAAGTCGCGCCACCAGACGCAAGCCGCGCTACCGCCCTCCTTCGACCCCTCGCCTCTTCTCATCCAAACGACCCTGCCACACTTCTCCCCCTTTCCTCCTCCGCCTCCTCCGCTCACCCTCCTCCCACGCCATCCTATCCAAACCTCCGCCGCGCTTCTACCTTCGCTTCCTTCTGGCCGCAAAGGCCGCGAGGGGTGGGTGGTGGTTCGTTGGGTGGGTGGTCAACCACCCCCGCGCGACGTTCGGCTCTCACGCACGCACCACAGTCGCACGCGTACGACGACATCTCCGGTGCGCTGGTGCGCTGTTTGTAAGGACGGTTTTACGATGGCCTTACGCCGTATAAATTCGGCCGAGCGATTCGACGGGGTGTCTGCCCCTCTCTTCTGCTCGATGAGATTCTCTTCGAGCTATCGAGGATACAATGTATACATGCTTTTTATCCGCAAATAATTCTGCCACCGTCGCGAAAAATAAAGGAATTCTAATATCTTCGTCGACGAATGGAAGGACTATAAACGGAATATCGTTATCTTTTTACGTGTTTTTCTCGAGTTTTATACGCATAACGAAGACTGCAAATTATCTTTTAAATTAATCTAATATAACTCAAGTATTAGTTAATTGAAGTTAATGGATAATAATCTGCTATCCATTTCCAAAAAGAGTCAAAATAAAGACTCGATTAATTTCAAAAATTATTACTAATATAAGAATAATTCTTCCCCATAACAAGTTAATGAACAAAGGCGAAAGATGTTAGTTTCCTCCCCCTTTTTTCCGTGTCGTCTTGCTCAGTATGGCGAAAAAGAAATGCTCTCGAAATAATTGGTCAAGCGTTTTCGCTGAATTTCGTCGATGCGAGGATGCTATCGTTTTTCATTTCGTTAGATAGACGCGGTGCGTCCCTCTTCGTTATTCTATCAAAATTCCCGGACGGTTCATCCTCCCTCATCCTCCCGGCGGCCGGCGCTCTAGATAGACGATACGTACTGTATATATATATATACGCGTGCACACAAGGGGATCGGGTTGATCTGTGTGGCAGTCTCACTCACGCACAACGGATATGCGTCCACCGGGGTTCTCCATTTTGCTCGCGCGGCACGTCGCCCGTAAACGGAATCTTCTCGGAGCTTTCACGAAGCTCTGTGTACGCGGACAGCGAACTATATACCGAGGGGCGAGAAATAAAATGCCCCACGTTTCTCACTTTTTATCGTTCGTCCACTGTGGCCGGCTAAGCGTGTCCAGAATTTTTCCTTCGTAACGTAAGTCAGTGATACCGTCGAGAATCAGACGATCCTCGACGCGTCTTCGCGTCTGCTTCCTGGCTTATCAAAATTTCATCGTCCCTTTCTTTCCTCTTTTTCCCTTGTCTTTGTTGCCTTTTTCTTCCGAAAAGCATTAAACGCGAACGATAAGGTCGGTATGTCTGTATGTCTCGCAATGTTATGTATTTGCAAATTTTATTTCACTAACAATCTCGGATGCGATTTAAAGAAATAAGATAATTAAGATATATAATAGCGATTATGGGTAGGACATCGTTTCTATCCATTTCTGTCTTCGAATGATTACAAAGTGAAATATTTGGGCTCAAATGATCAGATGTTAATTTTATATTTTATTCTCTTAAATAAATCTTAAATTGCACGAATGTATTATTTTCGGAAAAGGATTCTGTCAGAAACATAAATAAGGCGGTAAGATTTTTTTTCGAGATACACACACATTCCTG
>NW_021850084.1:778500-787163 GCF_003651465.1 Formica exsecta
TCCTGCTTATCCCATCGATATATCCCGGCGAATTTCCAGGAGAATCATACATGTCCGGTCAATTACTCTTGGAATCGTCAAAGGCTCGAGCGCGTAGACTTCGTGGAAGAGAAATGACATAATTACGATAATTGATCCAGAGCACTCGGCCTTTGTCAACCTCTGGCGCGAGGTCGAATTCCATCGACACAAACGCGAGTCCGCGCGCTCTCGCGGTCCCGCTTGATCCGCGCAAACCCGCCATCAACCTCTTCCTCCTATCCCCCTCCCCGTCCCCCTCCGCCTCCTTGGGGACGACGGGCACGCACGACGTCGAATATCCGTCTGGCCACCCAACTTTACTGCGAGGGGCCGACTGGAGGGAGAGAGAGGGCAGTCGACCGGTGCGCGAGAGGGAGGGAATTTGAGGGACAGACCCGAACCAGAGTTCGTTCACACCGGGTTGCTCGTCAGACAACGGTCCGACTGGAGGGACGATAATATTCGGGATCGGGGCGTAAAACTTTGCCCCGAGAAAAGAGATAATCGGTCCCTCAGAAATTGCCCGCCGAAGTCGTCGTCGTCGTCGTCGTCGTCGTCGCCGACTCCTCCTCGTCACGATTTCACAATTCGTCGGAGACGAGCGAAACGGTCGGACGCGTCCCGCAATAAATCGCCGTCCGTCCCGCGTCTTGCCGATTTGCACGCTAAAGAGCCGTCTACCCGCGTTTCTACGCTCGTCGTCACTTTTCGCCGACGTTATTCTCGAGGAAAAGAAGAAAGACGAAGTAAAAGTAACAGACACGTAAGTCTGTTGTAAAGAGATGTCCCGGGTATGCTGCAGTCTCAATTTTTTTTCCAACGGATTCTTGGAGCTCCCAAGTTCACATTCCCCGCGAAAAAATTCGACGAGATTCTCATTATCCTAGTAATTTCATTTTAATTAATTATTCGGTTAATATTCATTAACATTTAACAGAAAAAGACGATTTTTTTTTTTATTGCATCGTTTATATTCTTAAAAGTCTTTTCGAAGACTCTCCATTTCTCTTTCTCTTTATCAAACAACTTTTTATCTATCAAAATTTCTCCCATAACATTTTATGCAGTAATGACAAAACTTGTTAAATAAAATGATAAGTGTCTGTTCCTAATGTTTTGATTGCTTATGATGATTCTGCATAGATGCATCGTTTCCTATCTTATTTCCTATCATTATTTTTTCTAAATCTCTTTTTATAGAATAAATATGTTTTACACACGCTACTTTTTTTTTTTTATGCAAATAACTTAAATATTTGAAGTACAATTCTTACTTTTCGTCGCGATACGTGAATGTTACGGAATATAATTATCACGACTTTGTGCGTGTTTCATGCCGAAAACGGCTGCGTGTACAGAGCAATAACCGACGCGTTCGCGCGTCAACGCCACTTGTCTCTCGAGGGACGCGTTGGGACCCTCGAATTTTCGAGTGCTCCCGTCCGAGGATAAACGCGAGGGTTCCACCGCACCGGTTCGGCCCTTTTCCCCTCCGTCGCCCTTGCATCACGCTATTTTCGGTTGTTCCATGCACGTTACGGCGCGCAAATTAAAGCGGAGAAAGTGATTTGGCAATCAGACATGTGCATCGTTGCGTGGCAAGTACTCGTTCGTCAATCGCCTCTAACGATCGTTCTTTTTTTATAGACTTTTAATACACACACTATGCTCCGTATTCCTTCATTCAAAAAGATTCTCTTCAAAGAACTCCTCTCGACATTTAACAATTTAATATCTTTATCCAAGATTTGACTGATTTGAGTTTTATGTGATTTATTAATATTTTCTTCTTCTTCCAATAATTGTTAATCTTTTAATTGAAATTCATCTATGTAAATAAAAATAGCTTTAACTAAACTAATACATTTGTTGTCCATCGTCATAAGGCTTTTTAATATTCAATTTTTTTTTTCAGTTTTATAGAAGGAAAGTCAATATATACTTGCTCTCTAATATGTATCTAAAGTTGGAAACATTTTTAGAGCTCGAGACACGATATGAATATAGAGAAAGTTGCACTATAGTTGTGTATCGAGACATCATATGATAATCGACGCAAACCGATATCTCTGCGCAAATAACGCTTTGACAATCCTCGCCTCTCCTTCTTTCCCGATGCAATCAAACAATCGATTCGCTTGGTATCCTCTCTCTTTTCGCGACAAGAGCGCGGGTTACCATCTCGACAGGTGAAAGACGAGAAAGAGGAAAAAACGTAGAAAAGAATACGTGGCGAATATCAAGGATAAGGAGAGAGCAAGAGTTGAAAGGGGGGAGAGGAGGGGGAGGGATATCGCCGGTTGGTTTAGAACACGGCATCGGGGATGAAGGTTGAAGGGATGGCGACGGGTCGTTGCCCGAAAACGCGGCACTGTTATTGTTCCTCCCTTCATCCCTTTCTCTCTATTGCCCCTAACTCCGACTTCGGAGTTATACACACGCGCACGCATACGCGGCGCATGCACGCATCCACGCATGCACGAGGCACATGTGAGGGACCATCGAGCGCGTGAACAAGCACCGGCTGCGGCTACGAAGCAGCACACGCATCGCTCGCCTAACGATGCGTGCGAAATATTCGTATGTGTGTGTGTGCGTATTTGCTTTACAATAGTAGTGGAGAATGTATGTTCCCGTATACGTGCGCACTCGCGAGAGTTTCTCACAGAAAATTCCGATGAAAATAATCATGTTAAATAAATGTGAAATTTTCGCACCAACTGCACTTCAAATGTTTTGGTTATCATTAATCGAGGCGGATATAATTGTACAGATATAAAAAAAAAAGTATCATTTAAATAGACACGCGTTCCCGATTTTTGGAATAAGGTTTGCTGGATAATTTAATTATGAAATAGACTAAATCATAAATAAAATCTGGAAAGAGACAAAAGAGAGAGAGAGAGAGAGAGAGAGAGAGGATAGCATTAAAAAGAATATTTATCGACTTCTCTTCAAATTTGAAGAATTAAATCTGCAATAAATTTACGTGCGGCGTCGAGAAGGCGTATTCGCGAAACTGCGTGTACGCGCGATCATCGAATATTCCTGGGCGCATTCGATAGAGCCAGTAACGCGGGAACGGAAATTAAAGAACGAATCCGCCGTGAGACGCGACATGAAAAAAGACACGAAAAAAAAAAAGAGAGAGAGAGAGAGAGAAAAAAGTAATCCTCGCGCGAGCACGTACACTTGTATTTCCGGAAAACTTGCACCGAGTCCAATCCGACCGACTCCACGGAGAGATGGGAATATTTCACGTGCACGGATGTATAATCGGAATTTCCGCGCCGGGCCGCATAAAATCTGGCCGTCGCGATCAATGGTTAACCAGGATCGTCGGCGCGGTGCGTAAAATTCCGTATCTGCATACTAAAATACGCGCTCGCTCGCTCGCTCGTTGAGCCGATGTTTTCCACTTTTTTCCCTCTCTCTCTCTCTCTCTCCCTCCCTCTCTCTTCTTTTTCTTCCTTTTCCGTCCAATCTGTTGAAGCGCGGCTTACCGCGCTCTCTTTGCCCCACTTCGTTACTTTCCGTTATTTCGCGTAAAACGCGCCGCTCGTCTTAATCAGATCGCGAAATTAGATACTCCTTTCTAGCCCACGAATAATATCACGCGCGACATCGTGCACGTGTGCGCCGCTTCGTTACGTTCGCTGATGCAAATGTCATTCGCCGAGGCTTACCCAAAGTGGAGATGAGCGCGAGGGAATAGTCTTAAAGTTTCTTCCGACCAAAGAAGACAACGTACAGAGAGAGAATACGGAATTAATTAAAAGTCGCGCGCTTTCCCCTAATCGCATTTTTATTGACAAACGTAGCGATATTTCATCGACAGAAATTAGATTAGAATTAATTTGGAGAAGAATGAAATTTTACTATGGGATGTAGGTAATATACAGAGAATTTCTGAAACACTAGCATATAATTTTGAGAGTAAACTCCCTGGGAGAACAAAGAGGAAAGTTCATATGAATACATGTCCGCAAACGTGCTTAGAGTTTCTAAAGTATAAAGCTCAACGTGTTGCTTCATTCATTTAATGTTATTAGCGTAAACATCAAAAATATAATTTAAGAAAGTCTTAATGTCTGTGGAATCGTCCTAAGAGAAAGAGAAGCATGATACATTACTTTAGTCGATAATAGAAAGTAATGTTACAATTGTACCGCATTACGGTCGTCTCCATTTTTTTTTTCTAAATCTCTCAAGCGAGAGACGAAGAAGATTGCGAGTGCATCGCGAGAAAATATACACGTAAAATGTAACGAGACCAGCGAAGAAGAATGAATACATTTGCATATAATGATTGTAGCAATTAAAGAAGGAGACGATATAAAACAATGTTCTATGATGATTATAGATTTTCACGAGAGTAGTACTAAGGTTTTTTTATTCAATATGGCGTGTCCTATCTACCATATAAATATTGAATGTTTTTTTTAAATCTTGTATATATGATTAAATTTTTAATATATATAATCTCAATATATATCTATAATAATATTATAAATAAATTCTAAATAATACAAATGATTTGTATACTAAAACAATTTCTCATTTTTTATATCATTTTATAATTCTAACTATAATGCTAATAAGTTTGACAACTATTGTGAATATTTTTGAGCTCGTTTATAAATTTAAGTGTGTCGTTGTAAATTTTTCTAGGATATCTTTCCGTTAAAAAAAAAGTATAACCAGTAACATGAAATATCAAGCTAATCAGAGATGTATTTTTGAAATACGGATGGATAGAGAGTTAAATTAATTTGCGATTTGTAGGGATGTGCGTAGAGGGTTACATGTAAATTCGTCGTGAATGCCATCGGCCGGCATAATTATACAACGAGCAGCCGTTTGAATCGCACAATGCGATTGCACTTTGCATTGTTGTCGGGTGGCGAAGTTTACTGCCGGCGCGACGTGTCAATCCATATCGGATTTTACGAGCGGCTGCGTGAATTCCGCGCGGCCTTGCCTTCGACCGCGTCTCATCGAGTCGTCATCGTCGTCCACGTCTGCGCCGCCAACCCAGTGCATCGTCGACGATAACAAATGCATTAGACTTTATGGCCGTTGGCTCGTTAACCTCCTCCGCGTCACCCTGTCTCGGCCGTGCACCCCGCTCCTGTCACGCCGCTCGCTCTAGAAATGTCCAGACTTTGGGCAGACAACTGCACCTGGATCCGATCGTATACGCGCCCGCCACCTTCTCTCTCCAACCCTCCACGCCGACCAGTCACCCCTTCTGGTGTGGAAACTCGCGATATGACGGACGACGGACTAGATGCGTGTCGGGATGTTCCTTTGGGAGACGGAACTTTACGACGTATTACTTTAGCCGGATTACAAACAAACTCTCTGTTCATTCGCATTTCAAAAAAGCATCTCTGATTATCTTGATATTTCATATTATCGATTATACTTTTTAACGAAAAGGTACCTTAGAAAAATTTACAGCGATAAACTGAAATTTATAAGCAAGCTCAAAGATATTCACATTAATTGTCAAACTTATTATTAGCATTATAGTAAAAAATATAAAATGATATAAAAGATAAGAAATTGTTTTAGTGTACAAATTATTTGTATTGTTTAGAATTCAATTATAATATTACTATAGATGCATATTGAGATTATTGAAAATTTAATTATATACATATATTACTCTCGTGGAAATCTACAATCATCATAGGACATTGTCTCTTTCTCTAACTGCTGCAATATTATTGTGTAAATAGTCAATACAATAAACTCCAAATAAACTGCAGTTGCATTTGTTTTAAATTTCCCATTTATTTTAAATATCGCTATATAAATAATTAATCAAATATTGCGAAGTTTATTGAACATATGATATAAGCTAGCTTTCTTTTCTGACACAGACGAAATCATGCATCATAAATTCTTCTTATTACATATGTTCGCTTTTTGCTTATTAACGTTTATCAATATTTACATCGATGGTGGTTAATTATTTTTGATTGGGCTTTTTAAAATCAGCAACCCTAAAATATGTGTGTGATTCATTCATTCATTCAAAGTCTTTCATTTGTAATTACATTAAGCGATAATATGTACAATATTATATAAATCCGCTGTTGCATTCGTCCCATTGCACTCGTATTATATACTCACATGCTGTTATAAAATGCAGCGCCACAAGCAGGAAGCGAGTGAAAAGCGACGCGTAATAAATGTGTTTTATAATGAAACATAATATATATGTGACGCGAGAAAACATATTATTTTGGTCAAATTATTTTGGTCAAAATATTTTTACAGGGATAACAATGCGAATAACTATATAAAGATATCTATCTACCTTTCGTTACCGTTTCGTATCGTATGTGCACATCGTACGCGTATACGCACAGTTATAAAAAAATAAGCAAAATAGAGATAAAAACGAGAGATAAAACTGCTTTAATCAAGCGTGGAAAAACAAGTGCTAATAATGTGCATTAAAAATAATTGCAACGTTATATATATCGTTTGTTAAATTATTTCTTGAAAACCAATAATATAAATACGATTCAAAAGGTTGGAGAAAAGTGATCACATTGAAAATTATTCCAAAAATAATTGTGAGGCAAAATATTGTGCAGTGTATGCATGTGTGTTAATAGCTTTTTTGAAACATTTTATTATTTTAGCGCACTTAGCACTCCCCACATTTACGCGTATTATTTTTCAAACATGAATATTTTGGATTTGCCTCATGCAAAAATACACCAATTTATTTTTTCGTAAGATTTATATTTTTTTACATATACAATAGTCTCTCTTTCCACAAATATAATAATATAATTTTCTAATAATTCCAAATTTTAAATTGTATAATAATATATTCAAGATTTATAAGACAAGCAAAGTGAAGGGTTAACAAAAAGGTTCGCCCCAATCTTTGGGCGCAAAAGGAACAACGAAGATGAGCGGTTTCGTCGTCGCCCGGAAATTGTTCGAGTCTCTCAAAGTAACGGAAATGCCGCGAAAAACCTCGGCGGGAGATGGGAAGATGGGATGGACATCGACCGATCCCTCGGGAACCCTGTGATTAGGCGGCCGGAAAAATGCGACCGACATTAATAGACCCCCTTTAAGGGGCACGACCCGGGATAGCCGGGGCGTCTGTTTTTCCTCCGTCTTCCTGACTTCTAACAAATGCCAGGCTATCCCCATCACGTTCTCCGCCCGCATAGATTACCGTCTCTCTCCCTCCATCGTTCTACCGTGCGATGGCGGTGCATCGCGAAAAATCGGTTATCGGCAGCAACTTCGTGAGTAGCTTTACAAAATACACCGAGCGGATTTCGAGTTTAATACGCTCTATGCCATCGACAGTTAACGCTAAATTTGGCAATTTATTGTATAAAATATATCTTTGTTCTCTTTTTGAAGCAATTAAAATGTTCCTTTATCTTCTTAAGTTTTAAATAATTTTATATAATATGTTTCTAATTTTTATTATTTTATATAAAGAGCTAATATATTTCTTTATATATTTAATAAAAAGAATATCCCCAAAAAAACAATTTCGTGACACTCGCGCGATTCGCGGCTAATCATGCGCGAGCATCAAAACGATAAAGACCTCTTCGCCGCTTTTCTCGCGTCGAATACCTATTACGGCGATTAGCGATTATATTCGGCGAGTCTGTGCCCCCGATCGCACGAATTCCTATACCTCGGTTAGAAACTTGTCCAACGCTGTCAACTATATTCGGTTAATGGCATTTATCCATTTAGCGATATCGCGCGATACACTCTGATAAATTTATTTTCGGTATATATATATATATATATATATGCTCTCTAGATTTATAAACTTATGAGATTTTCATGTGCTTAAGTATTATGATGTTGTATCTATTTTTCTTTTCGTAATTTCTTTCCATCTTGTTTTGTGTATGTCTGAAATATATTTAGTTTATGAATTTTGATCACTTAATTATAAACCTAATAAAAAGGATGATATTTATTTTAAATAAAGATATTATATTTATCTCGTTATTGTCGATTGTATTATTTTTGAAAGTTTACCCGATTCAAAGTGTATATAAAAATTCAATAAAAATGTAAGCACTTTTATAAGCATAAATTTTTAATTTTAAGATAACTCGAGTTATTTAAAATATCATAAAGTAAATTATTTTGGACACTTTAGAAAAGGAGGCGCGTGTTTATCTCAATTTTATATTAATTACTTACATTCTTTTTCATCTTTGCAAAAAGTAAAATGCAAAATAGATTATTATATGAATGACACGTGTGTCAGTCTTCTTACATATAATGCTTATGAATAAAATATGAAAAGGAATGATATAGTCAAGGCATAATCGTAAGAAACGGAAGCACGTTGTCGTCGTCGTTGAGAGCGCACCGAGATAAGACGTTTGATCATAGGGCAATCAGTTTTGTTGGCTGTATGGTATACGTAAGATCTGGCGCAGTTCCGGAGGTGCACGTACGGGAATTAAAGCCGAACGATATTCCAGGGTTAAGGTTACCCTTGTCTTAACTAACACCGGTTACGATTCCTCACTCGCTCGCTCACTCGGGGTTGCCGACCTCCACCGACTCTCTCTCTCTCTCTCTCTCTTTCTCTTTCTCTCTGTCTGTCTCTCCCTCTCTTTCCC
>NW_021850084.1:787278-793459 GCF_003651465.1 Formica exsecta
TTTGCTCTCGCAGCTAGCCGAGAGAGAGCCGGTTGTTTACAGTCTTCGAGTATATCGCGTACCTCCGCGCACGCAAATTACAGTCAATTAAAGGCTCGCTATACTGCGGGTACCCTCGTGATATCGACCTCGCGAACCGGCAGCAGCATCGTGCCCTCTTCGCAGCGCACGAGATACGGACGACCATGCGTATACCGGAGAGAGAACATTGTGTGTTCGCACAAAGAGGACAAATAAATTATCACCATGTACTTTCGCGAACAACAGAGTTATATAAAGATCGATAAGATTCGAGGCTTATACCGATACACCGTGTACTCATCACGAGGTGATGGCGCGATTCGTTCATTAAAATTCGTTTATTCGTTCAGTCTCAGCGACGAACGTGCAGAAATGACTTTACATATTTCAGTCGTGTTCCTTGAGAGAAATATCGATTAGATTAATCGTGGGAAAAAGTGACGTCGAATCTGATGAGGCGCGCTTTGTTCATCGGAAATCCTACATATTCGGTCTCGAACGAAACGACGAATGTATTGCGGGCGAGCGTATATATCTGCGCGAGGAGGTAACTCACGTCCGCGTACTCCTCTTGCATCCACCACGTATGTAGAGACGTATCTACGTAGAGAGACGTACTTACGTGCGGCGCGTGAGATAAGATAGCACGGGTACGGTCGCGCGCGCGAGCGACGGGGGTGGTAAAGGGGAATATAATTGCGGAGGGCAAAAGCGGAGAGGGAGAGAGAGAGAGAGAGAGAGAGAGACACGCGCACACGCATACACGTGCCCCTTCCGTGCGCGCAACGAAGAAGGAAAGATGCGCGCGGAGATGTTCTCGCCGGGTCAGCACGGGGTCATGCTTGGAATCCAGAGCAAACTATCCCCTCCCTCCTTTTCCCCGCATCCTTTCTCCCCTTCCTCCCTCTCTCTCTCTCTTTCTGTCTCGCTTTCACGTCTTGATGTTCCTCTCGCTCGACCAACCGACCGCTCGCCTACCTATCTATCTACCTGCCTTTCTTCCCGCTCTCCTCTTTCTCTTCCTTCTCTTTTTGCTCTCCTTTTTTTTTGGTCGATGCCAAGTAAGAAGCCTATATATACCATCGGACCTTCGTATAACCCTTCGTCTCCTTTTCCTTCGCTCCCTGTAACTTCGCCATCCCCCTCTGCGATACCGCTTCGCCTCCTCGCAATGAGCTGGACGTGGTTACGTCTCCCTCTTTCATAGGTATAACTGCTACGTAAAGTTCACGTCTTCCGCGTCATTGCGGACATTCGTCGACATCTACGATCGACCTGAACCATAAATCGAACTCGCAGCAACGGAGAATCATATAACTAGATACTTATAAATCAATATCGCCAATTTTCCGCGTTCTTTAATTGAGAAGAATAATTGTCGTTAAAAACGAATATGCATCCTTTGATCGTTCTCAAAACCAAAAAGATGCCGAAGAGAGTGGATGGAGTGGCAGTACTAGATTATATATATATATATAATCATCTTGTTACAAATTATTATTCAGGCATTTTACTGGGCAAAAATCAATCTGAACAGCTTAATTTTACGCTACTTTATCGCGTATAATCATCACTCGCAATGATATTTAAGAAGCGATTTAAGAAGCATGCAAGAATGCATCCTTCTTATCTTCCTTCGAAAGAAACTTCACCGTGTCTTGCACGATGCGCAGGCTCGTTCGATCTGCCGCGCGCGCGGATTGTGACCTTTTATAATTTTTAACCAAGGACGAGAGAGAGAGAGAGATGTCAAACGAGGGAGATTAATAGCCGGCACGCTAGGAGGCGAAAGTTCGAGGCGGTCGCCATCTCTGCCATGCTCGTTTGGCCGCGTATCGAACCTAACGCCGGAGAGCGAAGCGTGTCGTATAACGCGCTCTCGAAAGGTGCAGCACCAGAGAAACGCATTTACGCGCCATCACTTATACGGCAAATCGTTTCGTCTCGGCAGATACCTCTACTTATGGACGTAACGATCTCTCCGTAGTTTCGCTTCAGGGTATCTGCGCGATAGTCCCGTCAAAAAAGACATAGAAACAAAAAGGAGATGCCTCGAGAAATATCAAAAATATATCGTCACAGTTTCAGTAGTTCCATTAGTCTTATACGCTAAGATATTAAAGCATCGAAGAAAGAAACGTGACCCCAGCAGAAAAATGTCGACGCCTAAATTCATAATAGCGTTAATTACGCTAATACAATATTTATAATAGAATGACTTTGTAATAGATTCTTCGATTCGACAAAGATATACCTAAAATAATCCGCGTCGCAATTTTGTATTCTATTGTTCTCGCTATTTAAATGAAAAGGCTTACGTATGCATATGTCTCTTTTTCAGTAGCGGAAACGTCTTGAGCTCAAGTTCGGTCTTTAAATTGCTGATGAAAGCGAATCTCCCTTTAGTCGCATTCGATTGGATATTCTAGGGATCAATAATTCTTCCGTGCATAATTTCTGTTGCAATAAATCGGAGTGCTCCAAGATTAGAAATGAAGACTGAATGTTGAATAGCATGAATAAAATGAAGACTATGCAAAAATATTCCGTCCTAATTTTATGTCGCTACATATTAAAAATACATCGAAATAAAAATTATTAATTTCTGCAAAGATAATTTATCTGGGTGCCATTAATAATTATGCAATTTTCTCGATGTCAGGCACTCAAAAAAGTGGTATTGCAACTACAGCAAAAATTTTCTGGGTGCGCAAAATTAACTGAGGTACATAAATGATTAGCAAATACTGTGATATCGCATATGTTTCGCATTTAATCGATCTAAGTGACAGAGACAGAATTTATATCTGAACTGTTTGTGAAATTTAGAAAGAATGTTTTTCTGTGGCGCCTATCCATGTTAAGGCCAATCATACTTGTTATAAAGTTTGGCTGTGGTATACAGAAAAAATTAGCGGCAAGAAACAAATGAATATATAATCCTCACGTCTAACATATTTGTATAACGCGCTCAATCTATCTAGCTCTTTTAAACAATTTCTCTCAATTTTTCGATGCTGCAGTTATAATTGGCAGTTATATTTCTCATAAAGATCGTTCTAGCTGTAGTATCGAAACTCATATTTATCCAATGCAGTGATTAACATTTGGCAATGGGACCTAAATTTTCTAGAAGATATTATTAGAATATTGCTGCTATAAATTCTATATGTAACAGACAATATTCTAATAGATACAAAAAATAGCGATAAATTTTTGTTGTGACACTTAGAAATCTACTACCTATATCAAGACATTTTTTTGAGAGGGTATAATCATACATGTAACGGCAAACAACATTAGAAAATAATTTTAAAATGTAAAAATAATATTATACTTGAAGAAAGAGAGAGAGAGAAACAGTACGTGATATGTATAATTAATATAAAACTAATATTTTCAATACAGGAATATTATTGGAGAATTGAAGAGCGCAAATTTTAAATATAAAATGTTTTAATTAACTCGTGTTATAAGAACGGAATCGATGATAAAAATATCGAGTCGTAAACTATAACATAAAATAAAAGATGAGAGAGATCTCACGATAATTTTCGTCTATAATGAGATACAATCATGTCTCATTGATCGATCATTAGGAAGCCGAAAGTTTCCCGGATTCATCCTCTGTTCGGTACAGTAGAACTCTCTTATCGAACGATCTCAAATGAATAGAGTCTCGCGTCGATAGGACGTTGCGATCGCACGCGCGAAGCAATATCCGCCAGCCGTTAATTATCGCGACACATTCGCGTAGAGCGGCTTTACACGCGTATGAAGTATTTCCATTTCCATGATTGGACCGACGACAACATGAAATCGGCAACGGCCGATGCAACCGACATCGCGAGCGCGCGACAGATGTGGATCCGTGATTCCACGTACGGAGAGAAAGAGAGGAAGAGAGAAAAACCAACGAAAAGAAAAAAAAAGGAAAAAAGAGAGAGCGAGATAGAGAGAGAGCGAAAGAGAAAAAAGATACTAAATGGCGAAAGAGAAGAGAAGGGGATACCGAATGGGGGGTCGCAACGTGTTAGGGACCCGCCGCGTGTCAATTAAGTGGCTCTGACCGGTGAGATACGGGGGCTCCTTTCCATGCGGGATATATGCATACGCTCCGGCTCTCTCGACACACCGCGTTCACCACACACGTATGCACGCCGCGTGCTCCCACACTTTCACGCACGCGTCGCGCGAAACACGACGCAAGAGTATATAAAGGTGCATATAAATACGCGGCCACGGTGTATTCTGTCGTCTGCTGCTGTATTCGAGGGAGAAAAGTTGAAAAATTTAAACACTATTTTTTGACTTGTATGATCGATTTTTATTTCTTAATTTTAAGAACGTTTTTTTTTTGTAGTTACTATTTTTAATTACGTTTTAATTTAACGTTATATTAGTATTGTGTATAGATTATCTTTCTCTCTCTCTCTCTCTCTCTCTCTCTCTCTCTCTCTCTCTCTCAATGCTTAAGGGAGCTCCAGTTTAAAAGATTGTCTAAGATCAAAGGAGGGGGAGATCTTTCAATAAATCTTATAATTTCTATAAAAGATCGCTTATAATTCCTATAAAAAGATTGTTTTTCAATTGGAAAATTCTTTTCTACTATTCTGCGATTCTATCTAATAATAGATTGAAACGATTGATAATAATATTGATTTTTTTCTCTTTATATTATATTAGCATAGAATTAAATGTGCCCACACACATACATCCTCTTTTATTTGTTCGTCGCGATATACGCGGTGGGGGCCAGCGATATACGACGAAAAGTACATGCCACGCTTTAGTGGCCCCGCTTATCTTCTTCTTGCTCTTCTTTGTCTTCTTGCGTCCCATTACGAAAGCACGTCCTCCTCGACGACCGCCTCTCCCTTTCTCACCGTTTCTCTTTCTCTCCTTTCTGACCCGGCGCCCCTCCTTTCTCCACGCGTGACATGAGACCTCGTTATGATGATCCCCGGCTCGAAACGTTCACGGCGGCCCTATCTATCGCGATCGAGAGAGACGATCCCTGTTTACCTTCGGTCTCAATGACCGAGCCCGTACGCGCGCATTATCCTCCCCTCCCATCCCCAAGTTGCTCGCTATTTTTTCATGTTCCAGCTTTGCGAGCTCGTTGCAGGAACGTTTTCTTCCGTACGGGCAATACTTAACGAATATCGATTTCGGGATTCGCTCCTCCTCGTGTCCCTCGGTCTCTTTATTTTTCCATTCGATGGCTCTTTTCGCATGTGAAACGAAATACCCTCATTGAAATGTAAAAATTGGATATTTTCTAATACCTGACATGTGTAGCTTAAAATTTCTTTTATCAATTAATATATAAAATATATTTTAAATTATCTTTATCTATAAATTATATATCTTTCTACTACAAAATATCTTTCATCTTCTACAAAGAGAGATTTGTAATCAATCCAGAGACAAAATCTTAACATTAAACAAATCTTAATAAATCATTAATATTATTCAACAATGATGATAATGAAAGAAAAAAATGTGTGAATGATTCCTTAATCCTAAGCAATTTAAGAACTTTATTATAGATAAAATTCTACGATATAAAAATAAGAAAAATCGTATAATAGGTAACGATCGTAATATATTATATAATTATTTTATTGTCAAACGAATGCGATCGAAAGTACGAGTAGACTCATCTGTTAAGAAATTCGTATCTCTTTTTGGCAAGCGCGCGTTTGTCGATCGTATGCATAATAAAATGTAAATATGGATGTTTGCGCTATTTAAATGCGTGCGCGCGCGTCGACGCGCCATAACAAGATTAAGATTTACGACGTTACACCGGTACAAACTTATGAAACATCGGTGCGCTCTCGTAATGCGGCAGCCAACTATACGCAAACTTGCTACCCTTGATATTTCATGCCCTGTTATTACGCACGCAAGGTTGCGCACATTGTAGGTAACATGCAAATTCTCATACATCCGGACCGCGAAGGAAACGAATATAAGAACGGCTCAGTATAATCGGCATGCTCGTAATGCCTATACGCAAACTTGCTACCCTTGATATTTCATGCCCTGTTATTACGCACGCAAGGTTGCGCACATTGTAGGTAACATGCGTAACATGCAACATCCGGACCGCGAAGGAAACGAATATAAGAACGGCTCAGTATAATCGGCATTC
>NW_021850084.1:803121-804148 GCF_003651465.1 Formica exsecta
ATTCCCTATTTTAGATAAGGTCACGATTTCATTCCGACTGTTTTCGCCAATGAGAGAACAGTTCGCGGATAATCGACCGATATCATTCCACGTCATCTCACGCGATCGCCTATCCCGCGATAAATCGCAACGACTATCTCGGTCGTCTCCGTATGCAAAAGAGGCCCATAAGACTGTAAAATCATATTTTTTCAATCTTTACGTTTGATCGTATCTTAATCAAAAGAAAAGGGTTAACGCGAGTAGATTTTTAGCGCGCGTCCATATCGATATGTATGTACGTATTGTACCTTTGTATTTCTCGTCGAGCGCTTGCAATCGTATCAATCGCGTTCATTAATAACATCCGCGCGAAACGATATTAACAACCATTTGTCCAAATTGATAAAAACCATCCCTACGGATTTATTTTTTTTTTTTCCCACACGGCGCGCAGCCGGCGAATATAATATAATATTCAAATATTTGTTTTCGCCGCGTTTGCTGCCGGTATTACGTGCCATTATCCAATTTCGAATTTCCCCGCGGATTTCACGCAATACCCGTTGTTTTCGTAACCGACAATTTTTAATTCGACCACCGCGATCATCGTGATCGCCACGTCGTAAAAAAAAAAAAAAAATAATAATAATAATAATAAAGAGCTCGCGGAGATTTCCAAAAATTTTTTTAATAGAAGAGAGACAAGGATCGCATTACCGTTCGATTTTCAACTTTTATTAATTACTCCCTATTAACCATTTGCCACGGCGATTATATTTAAGCGAAAAAAAGCCCTCGTCTAATTAAGCGCGCTAATGGAACCCCGTTCGTTCCAGGTGGAAGCCTCGGTCGCGTCTCTCGTAGCGTCAAAGTGCAAACATTAAATATGCCGTGGACGATTTTTAAGGACGCGATACGGCGCCGGGCTTACGCTGTTAATGGAAGGATAAGAGGACGAAGCGAGCCGGCGTTAGAGGCTGCGACGACGGTAGGGCGGAGGGGGGGGGGGGGGAGGGGGGAAGGGGGGGGGTTGAAGGAGGGGAGG
>NW_021850084.1:804426-813065 GCF_003651465.1 Formica exsecta
TTTAACGCGTTTCCGCGGTAGAGCGGTTTAACGCGCACATACTGTGTCGTCGTGTACGTGTATGCGCGTGTGTGTGCACGCGCTATCTATGCTTCGCGTACAGATGCGTAGCACACGTTTGTGGGTGTTAATGCATACGTATGGTATACGCGCGCCGCATGGCATCGTGTGTTACACGGTAAAATCGTTGCAGCCCCCTCCGTGTATCGTTGCGTTTCAAACTGCGCTCTCATATTATTTTCAACGAAGTGTCGCGACGATCCGGTTAGAAAAGAGCGAGATTAATCGTTGTATTTATGTTGATTTATCAGCTTCATAGTCGAGGAGATAATTTTATGACTAGCGTGTATAAATAATTGCAAATACGATGTGTGTGTGTGTGTGTGTGTGTGTGTGTTGCTGAAATTTTGCGCGGGCTAAGGATTGTCAATTGCGTCATAAATTGTGTAATTTACGGCTCTGCGCGCTTTCGTACATCGATAATGGAAACAGATTGATTTGTCACGATATTAATCACGTCCTATGGATTTTCTCGCATTTTCTTGTTCCTCGTAACGTATTTTAATCTCCTTCAAGCATCAATGCGCTAACAATGTCCGAATCACCCGTGCAACAAGCTTTAATAAAAACGCGGTGATTCTCTTGTTGCATACTCGTTTATTACATATGCGAAAGGTTCGCTCTCGCATATTTGCAGCAAATTTGCCGGCGGGATTAGAGGACCTAATAAGTTCCAGCACGGACAGGAACACGTGTAACCTCCTAACGAAGAAAGCTTTCTTGATTATGCATCCTACGCAGCTTTTCTTAGTTATACAGAGAGGTAAAAGGAAAGAGAGAGAGAAAGAGCTTTCTCGATTATACGTTGTAACCAACCTTTCTTGGTTATGCAAAAAGCCCGCCTTGATTACGCGTCGTAATCAAGAAACCTCTTCTGATTGTGCCGGTGAACGTGTTTGCGTCTTCCTACGTTGCTCCTCCTACGTTATTTCTCTCCACATGAGGTCGACGATACCTCGTATTTTTCGAAAGTGAAAATATCACCACGTTGCTATGATAACAATCTCTTAATTGAACTAGAAATCTTCCAATCGCGAGTAAAAGCTTTCATCGCAGAGAGATCTTTATTTGTCCTCTTTTAACATGATTTTAAAACTTTCATCTTTTCATACATATGGATGACGGTTAAAAAATTTATCATTCTTGGCGTTACGCAACGTCGTAAAAAAAAAAAAAAGAGACTTTTTCCCTCGTGTATCAAGATTATATATAGGATAGACTCTGTAGGCTGTTATAATGAAATGCTAAATGCCCAGCAAGGGTGCGGTAGTAGCGTAAAAAATGATCGCATAAAACTTTCGTGGCAAGTCTCGCGCGCATGCCGTATTATCAGCGACAGAATTGTAATGAGCTGATTCTCAAACACCGAAAACTAAGAAATCACGTCTAAGATATATCCTTGCAATAAACCTCATACGCATCTCTTTTTTTCTCTTTAAAAATAAAAGAGAAAAAAAAATATTTTGCATGTTTTCTACATGCATTTTATGCGGGATATTGTAAAAATATCCCATCTGTATTTATACATTAATATACATATATCAACAGAGTCCCACTACAATACAGAACACACTAATCTTCTCGAAAAGTGTATAACTCTCTCTAAAAAAGAAACTTGCACAACTCTTCAATTTACCCAAGTATTTTTAATATCATGTATTAAGCAAACACACGGCTAAGCCGTGCTTGAGGATCTCGAGATCGCTCGGTGTTAAAGAGTTAGTTTGGAGTATGAAATAAAGCGGTGCACGAAACGGGGAAGCAATCAATGAGGGGGGCCCGCTACTACATATATATAGTAAATGCACAAGAGAAGAGAAAGAGAGAGAAGAGGGGTCATGCTAGTTTTCGTTTAAAACTGCCTGATCTACGAGGCCCGATGCACATCCAGCGAGTGCATATTATCGAGTTGGCCGTTCCCGCCCGCCGCCGAGGGAGGAGGTTTCGCGCTGTCCGTGAACGAATGCACGATCACGAAGCAACGAAGCAACGGCACGAAATACCCGGCCCGGTTCGGGTATAATGTCGAACAGGGGCGGATTAGGGCTAGCCCCGCTCGCGCGATTATCCGTAGCAACGAGCGCGAAGAAAACGGCCTAGCTCGCGGCCGCCAACTGTGTACTTAAGCACTCGGCGCGGCTCCGGCATAACGTTAGAATTAAGTATTTATTCGACCGTCGACGGTCGGCGGTCGCGCACGCGATATTCGCAGCGACAGGAACGTTGCATTTCGACGTTAAATGTGCGGTAAACATGAAAGCCGCGGCGCGCGAAACCGGGAAAATAGTCGCTCGCTCGCTCGCTCGCTCGCTCGCGCGCGACTAGATGGACCCGCGTGGTCGATACTTGCTTAATTGCGCAGCTTAAATGCGTCAACTAACGACGAGTTATTCAGAGGAAATGCGACGTTTCAAAGGAAATTAGTTTCTTCCGTAATTCAAAAAATATGACGTTTACGTATATGAGAAATAATATGTTTACAAAATGTACAAGAAACGCGAAAGATTGTAATAGCGATATAAAGACGTTGTAAATTAAAATTCTTAGATAACATTATTGATGTGTAATTAATTGTAGAATTCGATATATTATTAATCAAAGTTAATACAAGAATTTTTTTCTATTTAAATAGATAGCGCTTCTTGTGTCAAGATGCAAACATGCAGAAATCTATCAAAATAAAATCAAGATGAATTATCGAGAGATAAACATTTAATCTTAAAATATTCAGATACGCATTTTCGAGGAATATGAATTAACTTGAGATCTGTAGCTATTTAAATAAACTATTTTTCACCAACATCAGACGTAAAATAATGATGCCTGATTATAAATTAATTCAAAGACTGTCTATATTTAATTTATTGCGCCGCTTAAATATTCAAACATTCTGAAAATACGAAAAAAGAATGTAGGTTGCTCTTATTGACCCGCGGTTATCGAGAGGATGGCGCGGGAAAACGATAAGAGCGATAACGCGAGACGGGATAAAAGAGCCACGCACAAACGGCGCTGGTAATCCATGTGCGAGGGAACGAGCGAGAACGAAACGACCATCCGCCCCTGAAGGTGGGCCGGGTTAGTCAGGATTAAGCTTGGCACGATCTATCCGCGGTCATGCGTGTTCGTGACTTGGGTCAGACTGGCCTAGCCTGGGCCAGGTTACACGGGCCCGGGGTCGTTCTCTCTGCCCCCACCACAACGACATACACACATACATATACCAATATTGCCGTCGCGTTGCGACTGCCGCTACCACCATCTCCTATTCCTTCTATGCCTTCGATCCTGCGGACCTAAGGAGCAGTCACGGAGCAACCCTTGCCGTGGCGGGCGTTAGAATGCCCAAGGGGGACGGGCGAGACCGTGATGCAAGCGGTGGGCAAAGGACGAGGTGGTGGTACGGGAAGCGAGAGAAGGAGGTGAAGGAGACGGTGGGCAAGAGGGCCGACTTGGTTTGGAAAGAGGAGGGCTAGGGAGGAAGCAAAGACTCTCCGCAGGTCGATACCATCGCTAAGAGCCACCAGGTTCAGGTCTCCCGCTGCCTTCATGCACCAAGAAAGGGGACAGAGGGGAGGAGGGTAGATGAGCGAGAGTAAGAGATGGTGGAGAGCGAGAGAGACGCGGGGCTTCCCCGTAATTATTCAGCAAGGAGGACCCGCGGGTCAAGTCAGGTTATCTTAGCACTAGGATGCAGGGTTATCTACCCTGCCTTACTCCCGTTCCTCCCTTGGCTGTTTGGCTTGAGAGCAAACGAGACGGAACGAAGGACAGAGAGAAGCAAATAGAGAAGGAGAGAGAGAGAGAGAGAGAGACAAGACTTTTCTTCGTGTTCCGCAAACGTCTCTTACCTTTCCGCTTTCACGCTCGTAGAACGTAACAGTAGATGCATGTAACTACTCGCGATACCGGGTCGCAATATTCACCGCAACGTGCCGGATGCGAGAGAAATGCTCCCCATCTTCAAAGAAGAAGAAGAAAGAATCGCCGAGAGATTTACGGAATCGTGCTAATATCGCGCGCGCAACACGTGGACGCGCGCAACACATTACACATTATGCGCGTAACACGTGGTGACATTTCGATAGGACGCAAAAAGAGACGAGAGAAAGCGAGACAGAGAGAAACAATAAAATCGTCGCGTAATAATTTTCAGCTTTCGGCGGGAATAACTCGAAATCGCCGCCTGTGTCTTCCGGGGTTTCCTCGCCTCGAAGGCGCAGTACGTATACGGGATGCACGCACGTGCGCGCTCCCACGTCTCCGTACGTGCGACGCATCTACATCAGCAGAGAGAGAGAGAGAGAGGATAGATAGAGACTGCCTCGGTTAGCTGCCTCGTACAGCCGCGACAATTGCGGGCTACGCGTCCGCGGACGTGTCCCATTCGCCCGTTCGGCGGTTCCCCAGGATCCGAAGAGTATTACGTGGCTTTACGGCGTGAGCGTGAGGGATGCAGCGGCAACGATGCTGCGGAGAGGGGAACGGGAGAGACGCAACGCATATGGCGCGATAGGGCGTAGCGCACGTAGGGTCTCTATGTGGAGACTCCAGCTGCGCCATGCGCGTCGTTTGCCGCAAACGTGACGCTTGCTCGTCATACGACTGGCGGGCGTGGGGCCTCGAGAAGACGACGATGCCTTTTTATGAAGCCTGTCGCTCGAGAGATACAGAGAAAGAGAGAGAGAGAGAGAGAGAGAGAGAGAGAGAGAGAGAGAGAGAGAGAGAGAAAGAGAGAGAGAGAGAAAGAGAGAAAGAGAGAAAGAGACAGAGAGAAGTGAAACGTCGCGTCGCGTCGCAGCTCTCCTCTCTTCATCCTCGGGCGGCAACGTACCCGGAATAATTTTTCCGAGGGTACAACCGCGCGCTCCGGTACACGTGGGAATCGAATTACCGCCGGCTTTCCGATATCCGGTTAGTCGCGCCTGAAGCGCGATTCGCGCGAGTCGCTCGTTCTCCCCCTGCCCCCCCCCGTCCCGCTCCCTTCCTCCCCGTCCGCCTCTTGTTCGACGCGCGAATGAATCTCGGCAAATATTGATTCGACTTGACGCCCGAGACGCCGGAGGTGGTGGTGTACCGGTATCGAGGCATTTAAATCGTCAAGAAATCCCACTGACTATATTCCCATCACCACCGTATACATCGTGAAATTTCCCATGTCTCTTGCGAGAGAGAGCCAACTGAATAATCTGCCTCGATTGCGATCAATTTCACTATTTTTATTCCTCTTAAAATTACAATCATTTGTTTAAGAAATTTTGAACGAAACTTTAATTATATAAAAATATTCAACGTTACATTTTAAAAATTTATGATAAAAGTTATTTCAATTTTTGTCAAATAAATATCCACGCCAAATCCGCGACTACAACGATCAAACAAAATGTAAAAAATATAAGATTAAACCTATCTATAAGTCCATATAATTTAGCATACATTTTTACGTTAATTGTAAGCATCATCGACAATATCAAAGAACCTTTTTTTTTTTTTTTTTATTCCGTTGCCGCAAGCTTCATTTTCTCTCTGTGGAAGCTGACCCCCCGAAATGCGATTTTCGACGAGCGCCCGGAATCTTCTCGGTACGGATAATGGCGTTCAGGGTTTTCAGTGAAAATTAAAGTGTAAGAGAAGAAAAGAGGCGGATAGGAAGAAAGAAGGAGCTTACGAAGCAAAAGAGAGAGAGAGAGAGAGCGAGAGAAAGAGAGGAACGAAGAAAGGGAGAAAGATGAAGCGAGCGGGGAGATTGCTGGTCTGATTTCACGCTCGGGCTGTTTAGCGATGGACGTAGATACGAGACACCTTCTCGAGCGTGCAGCAACAGCGGGATACCAATCCTCCGGTTCGCCGAGATCGTGACCTTCCATCCAGCGAGAGGGTTTTCGCGAAAAAGTGACGAAGACGGAACGAGAGGCCGAATCCAACCGACGGAGTCGAGCTTACTACAATTATTCCCACGCATCTGCATCATTGTTGCACATCAGTATTTTTCATATATCTCGTTTCGAATTCATTGTTCGATCGTAAAGCATCTTTCAATCGCGCCTTTTCGCGAATCCGAATGTGAGACCCGCGTTTATTTCGCTCTTCCCGAAAGGAGAGATGGTGCCTTTCATCATTTTCGGCTCGTTTGATTATGCGCTTTAATGAGGTTCCCTAGAATCCTTGTCGACGTGGGGCACTTTGAATCGTGAGGCCGCGGCGCGAACGCTGCTCGATTCTCGCGATATACACGAGTGGCATAATGTATCTATATATTTCGAACCGGGATGCTGTAGATAATCCACGCGGCACTGCCGGCAGAATCAGGCCGGAGAAATTACCAACCGCCCGCGATTTCCCACGCAGCTTGCCTTGCTCCGGCCCGGAACTGCGAGGGAAGAAGTGTTTTCAGAGAATACGTCTCGGTTAGAAGAGGGATAGACGAAGGAAGGGGAGAGGAGAAAATTTCCGATCGTGATTAAAGACCAATCCTATCGGCCGCGCGATTGCCCGACGATCGTAATGTGTGGTGTTTGTTGTTTCTACCGCGATATCAATCGCTCGCGATCCCGCGAAATATCCACGGAGTGCGTTCACCTTCAATTAATTTTCAAAGTCGGCGAGCTATTCGAATTTTCCCGTATATCGATCGATCCGCTGAATGCATAATTGAGAGCTGAATATTAGAATCTCTCAGACAAATGTCGAATAAATATCTTAAAAATTAATTTTACCTTATATTATTACGAGATATTCTCTCCTCTCTCTCTCTCTCTCCCTTTAATTACGCGATAAATATTTTTATTAACAGAAATAAAATTAATCTAACGATGCATACAAGATAAATCTTTCGTTTCTTTTTCATAATATTGTTTGTATCTTGATCACATTTTTTATTCTTGTTGTAGATAATTTTTAAAATCAACTCTCTTTAAGCATATATTATTTTTTCTATTTTCTAATTAATTTAGATTTCTTGAAATTATTTTCATGTTACTTCAACACATTTTTCAATTCACTACAAATAAATTTATGAGTCTGCGGCATCCTAGATTCTTCTTAAGAATGAATCCGCGTGCAATTTGACAGGCATAAAATATTTATAGCTTACGGAATAATTGAGATCACTTTTCTCTTGGTATATATATATATATATATATATATATATATATATATATATATATATATATATATACGTATATATATATACGACAGAGACCCAATGTATTTGTTCCGATCGCGTCGCGACTTAACGATCGAACCTCCTCTTTTCCTTTTTCCTCCTTCGAAGAGGAAAGCGGCGCGTTTCCGCAACGTTATCCGCGGTGAATTAAATTAATCTCTCTCGCAGACGGCGGGATTGTTGCGAGAATAGGTAACGCCGCGCGTCACTCGTGAGTTATTATCGCGCGAAAGACGCTTCTGTGCATTCTCACATCCGTGAGGAAGACGTCACAGCGCTATAACCACCGCCTGCGACTGACATTGCCCATGGAAATCGCCCTCGAGAACTGTCGGAAGCGCGTTCGGGGCGCGGTTAAGGCGATCGTGCTCGCGGTTGCATCCCCCAGGCTGCGGTTCACTACGGCCGATATATCTACATGAGTCGCATCGAAAACCCGTGGAAGTCAAGGAAGTCAATGACGTCACGAATCCATCTAAGCCTATATTAGTCTTTTTTTTTTTTTTTTTTGTAATAACGGGAAAGGATTCAAGTTTTATTTTTAAATGTGTGTTACACAAGTACAAATACATAACGCAACTATATTAGAGGATCTTCAAAATTTTCAAAATATCTGTAAATAATTGATTTCGATTTAAATCGCGCGCGTGTATTTATATGACAAGATATTAAAATTAAAACGAAATGCGTACGAGTTTTTTTTCAAGTCGGCGACGCGAACATATTCGGTTACCTTTTGCACGGATTGGCTTTCTGAGAAGCTCAAAGACTTCCGCGAGTCGTCGTCTTGCGGGTCGCTCAAGCACCGGAAGCTGCAAAAGGGCTGGCGAAGACACGGGGGGGGGGGAAGGAGGGTGTTATATACGCGGAACAATGGCCGGAATAATGGAAACTAATGCAACGTCGGGAGCCAAGCACGCGGTCTTGCTATTGAAGGAATACCGGTCGTTCCGAGTATCGTCTCATTGTTTGACGGATTCTGCGAAGCCAAGGTGGGCGGTGACGGTCCTCGTTCTTGCTGCTCCCGCATTTCGCGACTCAAATTTCGCAGACGCGTTCGCTCCGCGGGCATCTTTCTTGCCTTCTTGCTTTTATAGCTCGCGAATACCGAGTAACGCAAGAAGCGCATCTGAAAGAGAATCAGCCGACGAGACACGTCCATGTGCTTAATGTCGCTGTATTAAAAAACTATAGCTCGAAACATATATTAAATAATATATAATACTAGATAAAAAATGCGAGAAATAGAATAAAAGATGCATGAAACAAATGGCAGAAGTGTAAATTGAGAGGAAAAAAATTCAGCTGATTATTTTATAAACTAATTATATAACTAATTATCTTTCTATAAAATATATTTTTACGTATTTTTATTCGACATACTTTTACTCAAATCACTCTTGATTCTAAAATA
>NW_021850084.1:813572-816498 GCF_003651465.1 Formica exsecta
GGGGGGAAGGAGGGTGTTATATACGCGGAACAATGGCCGGAATAATGGAAACTAATGCAACGTCGGGAGCCAAGCACGCGGTCTTGCTATTGAAGGAATACCGGTCGTTCCGAGTATCGTCTCATTGTTTGACGGATTCTGCGAAGCCAAGGTGGGCGGTGACGGTCCTCGTTCTTGCTGCTCCCGCATTTCGCGACTCAAATTTCGCAGACGCGTTCGCTCCGCGGGCATCTTTCTTGCCTTCTTGCTTTTATAGCTCGCGAATACCGAGTAACGCAAGAAGCGCATCTGAAAGAGAATCAGCCGACGAGACACGTCCATGTGCTTAATGTCGCTGTATTAAAAAACTATAGCTCGAAACATATATTAAATAATATATAATACTAGATAAAAAATGCGAGAAATAGAATAAAAGATGCATGAAACAAATGGAAGAAGTGTAAATTGAGAGGAAAAAAATTCAGCTGATTATTTTATAAACTAATTATATAACTAATTATCTTTCTATAAAATATATTTTTATTCGACATACTTTGACTCAAATCACTCTTGATTCTAAAATATATACATATATATAATAATAAAATATGATAATATACTCTAAAAACGATGGAATGCATTGATAATAAAAAAAAAAAAAAAAATAGAAATTTAATCGCTTGGTGTATTTAAAATACTATCATCTAGCTTATCAATTCTATCAATCTTACGTTGCCGCGCGATTGAAGGATCAGAGATGACGTGTAAAGACATTAGCATAAGTTCTTCATTGAAAGTGATCGACGTGCGAACACAGGAACGGCTTCGATGATACCTCAACATCGTCGGTTTAAACTGTTTACCGCGTAAACCGAGGAACTATTACACCTTACGATCCTCGAGAGCGTTCACGGTCGATCGTCGTATACCGTATACGGAGAGTCGATTATCGCGATGCAGCGGCGTCGGCGGCGGCCGAGTTAAGAAATAAATCAGAGCAACGGTTTGGCATTAATTGAGCCGCATTGTATAACAGCGCGCCGGTGAAATACGCCGCTCCATCGATTTACGATAGATAAAACATACTTTATGGGGATGTTTCCAGGAGGGCAGGCAAGTTGTTTACAACTCTCGCGGCGCTTCTCGCGAAGGATGAACGGAAGGAGGAAAGAGGAAAAAAAAGCCGCGCGCGAAGCGGCAGATCGAGGGAGGGAATCGTGATGGAGAAAGGGCCGAAAGACGTGAAAAATGTCTCGCGTGAGCGCCGAACGAACGAACGAACGAACGAAAGAAAGGAAGGAAGGAGGAAAATGCGAGAGTTTTCTCGCGGACTTTGCCGACGATTTCGTTTTTTTAATTTACTTCTTTTGATACAAACATGCGTTTCACGTGTACATACGTACATATGTATTTTCTTGAATCTTAGTTATATAAGTGGCAAAAAAAAAACACTTATACTCTATAAAAAAAAACCCATGTCTTTTTAATTACATTTTTCTCATTCTTTCTCTTCGTTCATATAAAAATGATTATTCTAATATATTGCTAAAAAAGATTTTTTAAACGCGATTTAAAAAATATATAAACCGCAGAAATTTCTGATATTCTACTCTCTGATGTAATATAAATTTATGGCAAAGTGAATGTAAAAACATAAATCTTGTAAAATAATCATTATCTCTATTAATATAAAAATTAAAAAAAAAAACTTTTCATTTATATTGTTGATATATTTTATATTAAAAAAGATGTATTTTCTAATTCTGGAATAAATATTTGCCAAGATGAAAAAAGTCTTGCTCGATAGCTCACGTAACTGAAAGAATCTCGATATTCCTAAGGTTAAATTCGATTTAACTCCGCGAACCGCCATATCGTCGTAAATTTCCGCAACTTTATCCGTGCATGTTCACGCACATCCACACCTCTACGTACACATTACAAACAATTGTGACGCGTATCGCGTATTACATGATAGACGTACGTGGATAAAGCTACGACGCTGCGTAATGTACGTGCATTTAATGATCCGTGTGCCGCAGGCCTTCTTCCCCTCCTTCACTTCCACCCTCACGGAAAGCTGTATATCAAACGGCTAATTAATGTTGCGCGTAATTACTGCCTATCATAATGCGAGCGAGAGAATCTTCGATATGAAGGAAATGTAAGCACTCCTTCGACGAAGCAATAAAAGGTATCCTTCCGCAAAAAATGTTTCTTAGATACGTTCCTACAGCTATTCCACACTATTTTCAACCTATGCAAGTGTATATTTATCCATTGGTGTAATCGAATAATGTCTTATGAAAATTTATGGCAAAATATTCTATGCGAAAATATAAATATTGTAATGATAAAGAATATATCTATATTAATCGAAATAAAATAATATATGTTTTAATTATTTTATATTGTTCTATATTATATGTTTTGATTATATTATTGATATATTTTATATCGACAAATTGCTTTTTTCAATTTATTTTTCAATACAATAGCAATAAAAAAAAAATGCAACTATTCGCTTATATGATTATTTTCATATCTCGATGAAAGGGGGCTTTCAAAATTAATCCTCAAGAATACATATTATCTTTCATTTATAAAGATTATGTTGCAAATGTTACTACTTACTACCGCACACACTAGGTTGCGGAATTTTTTCGCAACCGTTATCGCGCCGCCTCGTCATCTTCGTTTTATTCGTCGTACGACGAGGCACGATGCCGCCGAAATTCTTAAGCGTTCTTGAACGGTTTTCCAATAATCTATTTTCGCGTAAATATCTGCGCAACTTTTTCTGCTTCAGTTTCTAAATGACTGCTGGCATTATACAAAGGTAGTATACTAGGAACAATGCCGGAAACAAAAATCAACAGTCGAATAAAATCGATTATTTTATATTATTAATATATTATATTATATATTTTAATATACATATATTATA
>NW_021850084.1:816516-841248 GCF_003651465.1 Formica exsecta
TTTTAATATACATATATTATATTATATATATTTATAATATATTAAATTATATTTATTACATCTCATATTTATCAATTATTTCCATTATATTTATAATCGATCGTTTTGTAAAAGTATCTCTCTCGATAAACCATCCAAAAGTATATTGGGGGAGAATCTAGTTTATACCCCCCCAGATCTGCGACATTAAAGATTATCAAAATTTTATCACAACGTATCTCGAACGCGGTATATCGAACATATCCTACCGTTTAAAGTCGACGATTAAATATCCTAATAAAATGCATCCGCGTCGCGCGAACCTATTTCTCCTTTTCCTATCCATTCTTTCGGTCTCTCCGTATCCGCCACGACACGCACGTGCGTCTGGCACACGTGCAACGTCGGCAGACTCGGTTTACTGCTCTTGCACCGTCGGGACTCGTTTATGACGCCGTATAGTTTGTACGCTACCGCCGTATCGTTTCGTACGCCGCCGTCGCGTATCAGTTTAACGCGTTACGTATCCCACCCTCTCGAGCGCGCGTAAACATTTGCCCGTGTCTGGCCGGCGTAGAGCGTGACCTAGACTAAGCGAATAAAGGGTAGGCAGGACGATGCGACGCCGCTGATACGCTTCCCCGAGACCTTATCGGCGACTCGACGTTATCGGCAATTTGCGTCCACTCCACTCCTCGTGTGCACGTTATATGACATAATAAACGTAAAAAAAAATAACGTAAAAAGAGCGAGACTTTAAACGTCGCTTTTCTGCGATTACAGGGCAAGTACGGTTAATGCCTGGCAAGGCTTTCCTCCACCGACACGCGAGTCGTTTCGCGACCGAATATAATATTTCGACGTCGAGCATTTTATTCGCAACGAGACTCTAAAAAGTTATTTAAATACCCAATATACTTCCACTGAAGCATATAATAATAATACGCTATCTATGATTCAGCAGATATATTATTATTAAAATTTACCGCGATACACAAAGAATTTCGTAAAGCTAGTAAAAAGACTGTACATAATAAAAGTTATCAAATTTTTATTTTGGATATAAAATCTCAACAGAAATGAACAAATGCCCTAATGAAACGCTATTAATATAAGCGATGATTACACAAAGTATACGACACATCAAAACGCGTTATCAGTAAGCAGATTCCGCAGTTCGCCTTCGGCATCTAACGGTATCTTATCTCGGCGATTAATGCCGACTTTTCCGTGACCCCTCCCGGACGCGAATAATCGAGGGGGAATATCGAGCGAGCGTAAAACACATCGCGACGTATTCGATAAATTATGCATTCCGTCGTGTGCGCGCGCGGGCGCGCGGGTTTGCAGAATGGTCAACGAGTATGTCAGTACTCGCTTGTTCTCCCGTATTTTATGAAGTTATACGCGCGCGTACACATACAATGTAAAGTGTACGTACGTGACCCGTGTAGAAACCAGTAAAAATATTTACGCGCAAATTGCGCAGCTTCGCGCTTGAAAGCGGCAAGAGGGGGAGAAAGGGGAGGGGAAAGGTTCATTAACCCACTCTCCGGCATCCTCTATGCCTATCCTTCCTGTAACTTTTCCACCCCTTTATCTCCCTTCCCTTCCCCCCCCCTCCCCCCGTCCGACCGCTGGACAACTGTTGCTGCTAGTGCATCTATTATTACCGCATTACGATTTCGTCGTCGTGCCACGTATGCAGAAAATTCTGTACATGTATGTTCCCACGGTGTGTACGTTGTTAATACTTTTTTTTTTGGTGTCATATTGTACTTATTTCGAGGTGCACGTACACGTTACATCTCGTAAAATGCCGCTATGCAATTTCATCGTATTCAAATTATCGTAAGCCAATTGCAAGCGAAATCACATTTATCGACGCCGTTCTCGCGACTTTTAAATTTAAAAAGTACACAGTTAGCAAGTATATTGAATCGTACAATTAAGTTAATATGTAGCTATAATTTTTCGGTTATATATATCATATATCATATATATATATATTAATTGCAAGATCGCATTTTCGGCGAAGGCGTGCGTCATAGAAGCTGTCATTAAAGATAAGCATCTGTGTGCGCGGCGGTACCTTTATTCACCCGAACGAAAATGACAAATGCGTGTGTATGCACCGTGCACACAGCACACGTACCATTGTCGGGTGGCCTTATGCAAGCGATCGAAACGACCCACCAACCAACCAGCCAACCAACCGGCTTTATTATTACGCGGTGGCACCGTGCAATTCGCGCGGGCCAGAGCTTAACGTCCGTAAAGCACGTAGGCATTATCGCGCGGAACAAGGGGTTCCTTTAATATTTCGATCAGCGCGCCCGCGAGTTATTATCCTCGCAAATCCCACCGCAGGCTGGCCCGCATAAAGACATTACACGAAAGGTACCAATCCGCCGAAACGTCCAAACCTCGTAATTATGGCCGCGAGAGATGGGAATCACGCGTGACACAAATAATCGCTCCCGTGTTAATTCTTATCGCAATATTTCCACGCCAGATAATGCAACGAATTAGCCTCGTGCAAAATTATCATTCTTATCAAACATCGTCTGTATCGATAGACAATCGTTTTCGCGAATTTTTATATTTACACAGCGATTCACTTAGCTCGCATCGAGCATCTTTAATATCTTCTAGAATTTTTTTCTCGTTATACATTTTTCATTTTCTTTAAAAAATTCTATAATCCATGTTTAAAAAAAAAAAAAAATAAATATTTAAGAGATCCTCAAGTTATAAATAAACTATTTAACAAACGAATTATAACACATATATTAAAAGTATTGTAAATATATTAGCAATCTTTTCGTTTAATTCTTGCTTTAAATATTTCGGTATCTGGCGATAAGTCTTATCGAGGTAAAGTGTTCGCGAAACGAAATGTAGAAGACGGAGAATAGGAGACGGATGTAGGAGAGATGAGAATAGAATTCAATGTCGTCGATACTGCCCCGAGCGATCAATCATCTCTCTCTTTGAAATGGTAGCGACGACAACGAGAGTCGAAGACGCATCGCTATTTAAGACAGAGATTTTTCTGCAACATATAAGTTTGGCTCGCACCAACGATTCACCGAAGAATTAATCTTAACCGTAGAAACTCGTGACGCGCGCCAATCATGACGATTACTTTCGCGCTTCTCTTACGGTAAAACCGGTTTCGATCATCCGAACCAGCCTTATCAAAGTCATGATCAATCGACAGAAATAAACGGGAGATTTTCTAATTATCTAATCAGAAAAAAACTTTTATATCGTCACCTATGTATTCAACATCATATATAAATTATAACGGCAAACAGATTTTTAAGATTAAAGACATATATCATATTTAAAGTAAACGATTCGCGTAGGAATTTCACGAATTAAAGACTAACGATAATTCGCGCTTGGAATGATCGAAATGTTATCTTATCATGCATACAGGTTAAAATAATGCAATGTTTTACTCGTCAAGATTTATTTAATAATATTTTTAATTGCTCTGTATCACTTATTATGGTAAATTATGAGCCAAAAAATTGAAAAATTGTTCATATCTGATTTTTTGTGTTTACAAAAAAAAAAAAAGATTCTACGAGAAATAATAAACGTGTGTTTTTATAAATTTACTTTTCTTCTTAAATCCTTCTTTTCGATCAAATTCGCGAGGATCACTATCCTCGCTTTCGATCCGCAAGGCGTCCGTAGATCACAGCGGCTCGTCGCTTGCGAGCGTATTAAATCATCCCTAGTCCACGGAGAGTTCCGATTCTCCCCACGACGGAACAAGAACATTTCAGCCTCGGTTCAGCCGCCATTCATCAGCGCCGATCAAAAAATGCGTATCGCGCGCACGCGTATAATAGATCGCACCCGCGTGAGAGCTCGTGTTCATGAAAGATCTTTGGGGCGGTTTCCGCGATCATTAATAATGCCGAGACGGCGAGGTGAGCGAGAAAAACGTAAAAGAGGGCTGATGGGATAGAAAAAGGTTTTTATCAACCCACGAGCCGTAACCAGAAACGACATTGAACTTTGTTACGAAGTCGAACTGTTCATAATGACCGCTATTGACACGCCGTGTCAAAAACGGTACCGCAAATATCTCGGTGCTAACGAGAAGGTATCTCGACACGAGTATGCAGAGTTTAACAAAATTCATTTGTTATACGACACAACTTTGATAAGATCTGCAAAGTCAATTTTAGGATGCATGATGTTATAAAAAAGGTTACGAAAGGTAAAATAAGAGATAAATTTCTTCATAAAATTAGGTTTAGATACTGTAAAAAGATACACGAAAAAAAAAATACTGTTGCTTCAATTAAAGTCTATGTCACGGGCTGCCACAGACATACATAGTTCATTCAATGATCTTTTTATTAGACCAAATATCTGGATTATTGTTTTAATAATCCAGATATTTGGTCTAATAAAAATATCATTGAATGAATTGTGTATGTCTGTGGCAGCCCGTGACGTAGATTTTAATTGAAGCAACAGCATTTTTTTTCCGTCTAAATCAAAGAATTATGTAGAAGATTAAAGTTGAAAGGATGCAAAGAAATAATGAAAGACAAGGATCTTTAAATTTCGTGAGATTTGAAAATTTCTACTTATATCGCACATTCTTAGAATTTTTACTGAAGATTATAAAGTGAACGTTTTCTAGCACTTGTATCACTATGCATTCTGCAGTGAAAAACATACATCGTAAATATGAGTTAAGAGACTCCTTAACGAAGCGTGGCCTATCATGAGATAAATTGTTTTATTCAGTCTTTTCATCGCGTGATCTATGATGGATCTCATGGTGATCGACGCGATATTCGTAAAGTCGACGCGATAAACACACGTACACATACGCGGTAACCATATGAAAAGGACATTGTTCCACCTACTGTGCGCGAGGAAACTACCGGTTCTCCGTGATTTATGGAGAGGTTGCCCGCTGCTCGTGCAGCATCCTCAGGAATCCTCCTCCTCTTCAACGTCGTCTTCGTCTTCGTATCTGTCCTCGTCGCAGTTTCACCATGAAGTATTCTCCGTATGCAGCGAGTGCTCCAGTTCCCACGGCGAGGGTTATGCTCCTTCTCTTCGTCTCTCTCTCTCTCTCTCTCTCTCTCTCTCTCTCTCTCTCTCTCTCTCTTTCTGTTTGCTTCTCTGACGAAAGCGTTCGCTCGCCCTCCCGTCCGCCGATGCGAATCATACCGCGCGCTACGCGCGGTTATCTATGCGCCGTGTTGCACATGCATCCCGACTACGCACACCGGTATATCCACTGATGCTGCACGCGGTGCATTAACATCGCCGGCTGCAACCCGGAAATCCGGAGATCCGGTAACACAGCGGGCTCGATGAAGCCCCGCGTCCCGCCCGTTGATCTTGGAGGGAAAGCTCGGCGATGCAAGACGCCGCGGGATCCTTGGATCCTCTCGAAATTAACAATGCCGACGATAATTATACGAATAGCATTACGCTCGATTGCGGACGCGCAGTTGCAGTATTAAATTTTAATAATTTAAACTATACATATAGAGTATCCCCCCGGAAAAAAAAAAGCTCAAACGCTTTTTTAATCCTAGTTTCTTCGGCTGGTTCAGAGATAATTTCTCTTTAATGAAAACCGTTTCTTGAAAATTCTTTTATAGAGATTATAAGAGAATATATATATATGTATGATATAAAAATGGCGCAAGATAAAAATATTCTCTATTTTCTTATAGCAAATTCTCCGCGCCACGTCATATGTCTCAATACGTTTTAAGGCGGAACTGAGCTTTTCAAACTTCGTTCCGATACGATACGGCCATCGGAAGGATCGTCAAATCACCGTGAACGGAAAAGAACGTAAAAATCAAGAGAATCTAGAGTGGCACGTCATCAATATACCACGGCTCACCTGTCCGCCGTGCTTCGCTAAGTACAACGTCCTTTTGTTCGACGAATAGAGAAAAAAGGAGCGGAGGGAAAAGAGAGGAGGGTAGTTGTGCCTAAGATGAAAGCACCGAGGCGAGCCTCGCGGCCGGCTGGAGCCCCGCCAAATAATATACCGGCGCCCTATCCACGCCACCCTCGCATAGCCCGCTCTCCCCCTCCCCCTCTCTCCTTCCCCGTGACGAGGCAGCAGCCGCGTTACTATCGGCTATACGAACACCATTGGCTCGCCGAGGTACTTTTATATTTATTACGAGGACATGAGAGGAAATGCGGAAGAGAGGCAAGATTGCCAACCGACAGAAACAAAGATAAAAAGAGAGAAAGAGAGAGAGAGAGACTGCCGTTGTTATGCGGTGCATAGTGCATTGAGAAGAAGGGAGGATGATTCAACCTATATTTCGGCTTTTGTCATATCGCGAAACGGTAAGCCTCTTCATCATCGTCCTATTCGCAAGGAAGGATACACGGGCCTTTTCCACCTGTCCCCCGGATTCTCCGCGGGCGATATTTGCACCTCTATTCGTAACTGTCACCATTTGTTGAAAAAAAAAAAGAAAAAAAACCGGCGCGAACATTGAAAAACTTACGATTCGACGTTGGGATTACGACGCTACGATTTTTATTTTATGCTTTTAATCGTGAAGGAGATATTCACTCAGAGTGTGACAAATACCACCTAGCGGGATTTGTATTATATATTAGTATCTTAATTATATTAAGAAAACGTTATGTATAATAAAAAACATGATAAATTATCTGAGACATACAAAAGATAAATAGTATCAATTTTTGTCGCTCTAGTTATTGCTAATTATATTTTCAATTATTTTGAAGCGCCGACAACATATAAATAATGAATATATATATATAAATAATGAATATAACTGCCGTTGTTATGCGGTGCATAGTGCATTGAGAAGAAGGGAGGATGATTCAACCTATATTTCGGCTTTTGTCATATCGCGAAACGGTAAGCCTCTTCATCATCGTCCTATTCGCAAGGAAGGATACACGGGCCTTTTCCACCTGTCCCCCGGATTCTCCGCGGGCGATATTTGCACCTCTATTCGTAACTGTCACCATTTGTTGAAAAAAAAAAAGAAAAAAAACCGGCGCGAACATCGAAAAACTTACGATTCGACGTTGGGATTACGACGCTACGATTTTTATTTTATGCTTTTAATCGTGAAGGAGATATTCACTCAGAGTGTGACAAATACCACCTAGCGGGATTTGTATTATATATTAGTATCTTAATTATATTAAGAAAACGTTATGTATAATAAAAAACATGATAAATTATCTGAGACATACAAAAGATAAATAGTATCAATTTTTGTCGCTCTAGTTATTGCTAATTATATTTTCAATTATTTTGAAGCGCCGACAACATATAAATAATGAATATATATATATAAATAATGAATATAAATATTGAATATATATTCAGAACATAGGACAAATATGGCTGTATTTTGGCATTATTTATAGATTCATAGCTTCTTATGATCAATGCGACGTAATCAATTTCTTACATGTTTCTGATAATAAATAATTAATTCTCTTCTACTCATCTTCCTATAATATATTATACGTATGGACACATCTGTATGCATATGTTTAAATATCATACGTATAATAATAATAATTTTTTGTGGATATTAACACGGATATAAAACGCAATGACAATAATAAATGACAATAAAAAACGTAAAGAGAATAAAGAACAACGCTAATTATTAATGAAAAAAATTTTAGAACGACGATTGCAGCTTTTCTCGCAATTTTTCGTCGCTTTTTCGCGCCATCCGCTTCTTTTTCGCCTTCGTGTAACGAAATGTAAAAGGAAGAAAAAAAAAAGAACGAGGAAGAAAGTAGTTCGCGGCGTGCACGAGCCGGCTCTCTCGCGTGTAGCCGAGTTAAACCGACGCGGCGGTGATTGATGACGCTTCGTTGTAACGATCGCCTCTGCACCCGCGAACGTGGCGCCGGGTTAGCCTCCACCGGGAGATACGAATGAGAGAGAAAGAGAGCCAAAGTAAAAAAGGAATGCGAGGAAAAGAGGGAGAAAGCCGAGGCAAGCGAGACAGATGGACATAGGAACGGACGGGGCCTCGTTATCCTCGATTTTACAGGAATTAAAGGGCCGATTACGCGCGACCGCCACACCCGCGATTAAAAAGATGGGCGCGGATTAAAACCATGCCGTTTGGCGATTTCGAGTCCGACCGGACCGCCCTTTGCTCTATTTCAATCAACTCGGGATTTTTCGTTCAAAAGGATTGGCAATTAACATTAAGCGTTCGATTATGCTTGCAATCGATTAGCATACTTTGCTATCTATTCGTGAAGATGAACGTCTTTTATTATTTGCTTTATATCGCGCCGACGCAAAAAGAGAAAGCAAGTAACGGAAAGTAGAAATATAAAAGCAGTGATATCGCTTTTCGATCAGTTAATATAAATTTATTTATAAACGTCACGCATTACGATATCGGAATTTTATTATAATATGCGTATCGAAAATCGAAATACAGCAGTCTCTGACCTTATACGTAAAATTGTAAGACATCGAAAAAAATGATGATTTGCTCCAAACGTCAATTTAAAATGAACGAGAGATGAGAATCGTATCACGGTTCATTACATATTGCATTATAGAGAAAGAGAATTTTACGCGCGACGAGAAATCTGCACGTCTCTTGCAATTCGTATGACGGTGGTAAATTTATGACGAAATTGAAAAATTTATCGCTTCGAACGCGCAGAGAGGGGATGGATGGATGGAGGGAGGTGGAGGAGGGCAAGAATTTCGACGGGCGAGAAATTTATCGCCCATTCCACCGAATTCGCCGGAGAAGCCGTCATTCGGGCAGTTAACTGTCCCGCTGATAATGGAAATGTCTGAAGACAGTCTGGTAGATACGTATATACATACAATACATATATATAAGGCAAGACAGTGACGGCTTCTCAAGAAAGGACACGACCGGGGTCGCCAGTAACTAAAGCCATTAATCGCCCGCCATACTGCCTACTACCTCGTCCAGTCATCCCTCCCGTAGCGGTTCCGCCACCCTGAGCATCAACTTGCAGTGTCCCCATCCCTCTCGCTTCCACCCCCATTTCTCTCCCCCTCCGTCTTCGTTCTCAACCACCTTTCCGTGCTCCATCTCGCATTGAGTAGCAGCCACCGTGGGCCTTGAGCTCGTCAAGTCGCCAGCTTGGAAATTGCTTTCCTCATTTATAACCAGGCCACTGTCCGACCCTTGTTCGCCTTACCCCCTTTCTCCACGATCTTATCCCCCTCCCTCCAATCTTCTTCCTCAATGTTCCTCCCCTTTCGCCTTTGCTATCTCTCTTCGCTTTCGTATATCGCCCGTTTTCTCGCTGCCTCACTCATCCCCTCATCGACCATCGATCCTGTATAATCTATTGTAATACCTTTGCCTCTTGCGAGTCGGCCGATTTTTTATTATCTGACTCAAATCTTTGATAGATAATGATACGCGCCATACGGTACCGCGTCACGTATTGATGGAAGGGAGATTATAATTCATGACAGATCACGGAAAATAAAGCCGTCTTTAATGCAGGCACTTCTGCATTAATTTCTGAGATATATTAAGCAATTTTCTCTCGCTATTATGAGATCTAAAATTTTGTTAACTTAAAGCAAGTTTCAAAAGCATGATAAAGATAATTAGAAAATGATTTATTATTGTCTAATTATTCTAGATTATGTAATCTTTGATTTTTATAGCAAGAATGATGGTTTCGACAATTATTTTGAACAAAAAAACACAGTATCGGTATCGAAGCGAGATGAAATCGTCCAAGAATTAAGATATACGTGTAAAATATATTCCCAGCTTTTCCGCTTTCGAGTGCTCGATCCAAAAATGAATTTAACTTTAGATTACACTCTGTCCGTGTACAGTCGCGATTATCCAAAGCCTCGTGTCTATCTAATGGACTTGGGTTAACTTAGTAAACAGGATTAAGATTTCAAGCGGGCCTCGATATGATCTTTCCTTAAGAACTCAATTACACCGTATTCCCGGCTAAGTGCCAGACATAAACGGGAGAAAGCTCACATGCAACGCGACACAGGCAACCCGATTACAGAACGTTATGTCAGATGGCGGATTAAACGTGCGCACCGCGCTGCAATCAGCCGCATCAGAATTACAGAAGATCTACGGCCGATCCCGATAAAAGCGTTCCGCGTCCTCCTCTTTCACTGCATCATTCATTTGCATCTCCCCATTTGCATCGGGCATCGTGAGGCTCGCGAGTAAACATCCGCATCAAAGTCCCACGATCCCTTCCCTTAAATCCTATTGTAGTCGGAATATCATTTTAGAGCAGTCAATTGTCGGCGAAGAATATATTAGGTCGTCGCGCTCGAAACGTTCGATTTATATAAAACCTGTGATCCGCAAAATATTTTTATAAAGCAAGAAAACCCCCTTCTCTCTCGGGGAAATTATTTTTTCTATTTTCTAGAGAAGAATATTAATAAAATTATAAATTTAATAAAATATAAATAATTCAATAAATATAAATAATTAATAATTATAAATTTATAAAATAATAAATAAAACGAATGATAGGTAAATGCAATATCTCAGAATATCGTGTAATATTTAAATTCTTATTTTCATGTAAATGTAACATGTTTACGCTTTTTTTTTAATGGTCAGTGAAGAAATTCCGGAGCAAAGTTTCTCGAATTTTTAATTTATAAATATGTTATCTGAGCTTCAGCAAATTAAGCACCGAAACATACGCGTGAGCCAGGCACGAACAACCAAGAAGTAACGAACGAGGAAATTTCGCTGAAGAACGCGTTCTCGGCCTTACATCGCGTTACGTGTCACGGCCTGGAATAGAGAGCGGAACGAAGGCGGATGCTGTCGGAGGAAAGCACCGAGAGCGGGAAAGGAAGGAAGGATCGGGCTGCGAGTTGCGAACAATTATGCGCGCTCTTGGTATCCGCAATTACGCAGTAGTAGCGACGTGCAGAAATCGACGATTCCAGCGAGGCACAGTTCTTAAGCCGACTGCAAAGAAAAGACTCTAGAAAGGGACTCATTTGCGAGGCGCGAAAGAAAGATATTTTGCTCGAGTGGAGTCATTCGTACGGCAGATAAAGCACTACGAGTTGGTGGCACGAATTTCGATTATCAACTTATATCATATAAAAATATTTTATGTAATAATCAATGATTATTCTACAAATAATAGAAAAAGGAAAAAAATTATAATTTTTATAAATCGATAAATTATCGTAAGTATATAAATATAATATGACAGTTTAATCCACCTTCTTTCCTCTCTCTCTCTCTCTCTTTCTTTTTCTCGTTCTCTCTTTGAGAGACATATAGTACTTTAATATATAAGACAAAAAAACTCGAAAGAATGGACAAACGATCGTGCTATCCAGGGGGAGGACGAAGAGCGACAAAGTAGCAAAGGCGAGTCGACGGAATCGTGCGCATCGTCGAGAAAGAAGTCAAATCAGCATTGGAAAAAGAGAACGACACGGCCGGTATGCCGATAGGAAGATACTATCTACGTTCTCTTCGGAAATTGACGATTCGAGAGACGCAAGTTGTAAAGACAGGAGAAAGAGATGAGAGGGAGAGGGAAGGCGGAAGAAGGAGAGAGAGAGAGAGAGAGGAACGAGAGAAAGACGGATTGACCGGGTAGCGTCTGTCGAGCGATCAAAGGGAGAGAGTAAGATGGTCGAGGCAGAGGCTGCTATTTATGCCGTTCGGAAATCGAAGGCGCGAACCGAAGCTGTTCCGGTGCGTCGTCGATCGAGCGTAGACGAGGAGCGTAGACGCTTTTCGAATCGAGAGGGGAGAACGAATCAAACGAACAGCCGCGACGACCGTCGGCTACGAGAGCGCGAAGTCAAGCGAAGGTAGACAAAGGATCGCCGAGTCGCACGGTTAGACTCGGGGGAGGATGAAGACGGGAAGGTTGGAAGAAGAACGAACGAACGAACGAACCAAGATACTATCGACGCCTCTCGGAAATCGACGTGCCGTGGAACGAAGGCGTGAAGAGGATGAGGACTAGGGATGAGCGAGCTGAAAGAGAAAGACAAATTGACGGAACTAACGGCCAGCTCGAACGGAATAGAAGAGGAGGAAGGATGAAGGAGGTTGCTATTTACGCTCTGCAGAAGTCGCCGATTAAAAGAGGGCTCCGTTCTCTCGATGAAGGACAACAGGCAAGAGAGACAGAGAGGAGATGAAAGGTTGAAGAGGAAAGGATGGAACTAACCGCGTATCATGGACGAGAGCGAAATCAATCGGAAGGAAAGTGCTATCGATGCTCTGCAGAAAACGATATAAAATGACGTAAAACGCAGTGAGGCTGAAGTAATCTACAAATAGATCTCGGAGATGAGAGATTATGACAAAACTACGGTGCATTTGAAAAGAAGGAAAGATGAAGGGTCGTCATGTCAAATAATGCGGTATTTCAAATGCTCTCCAGAAATATCTGCGATGACAAGAAAAATTACTCGAGTCAAAAAATCGTGAAGAGATGAATATTAAAGAGATGAACTTTGCAGTAGAATAAAAATTGTGTCAAATGATTGAAAAAAAAAAATGTTAGAAAATTTAAATATTCGAAACTATGTAATCAAGCTCTTTAAGGAGGTAGGATACGAGCAAACATAAACATTGACAAAAAATCGGAGATATAAAGATAGGCAAAGTTACGCACGAGAATTCGAGACTCGGGCGCTTGATTAAACGCGGGAACGACGCGTGATAAACGAGCCTGCGGGGCGGCCGAGCGAACAGATGGAGGGAGAGGGGAAAAAAGAGCGAGACGCGTCGAAGATACCACATACTTCGTAAAAGAGCAACCGAGAGTGAAGACTGCTAGAGATAGAAGATAAAGAGAAAAGCGTTTGTAGAGAAAGGGAGACGGAAGCAACGCTGTACTATCTACGAGAACGCATACGTACACCATCGCGCGCCTTCGAGGCATAGATTGCAGCTTGCGAGAAAGAGCGCGGAAAATGACGAAGAAGAGGAAGGAGAAGGAGAGGGGAAGGGGGAGGGTGTGAGAGAAAGGGAGAAACGCGAGAAAAGATGCGCGCGAGAACAAAGAAAAAGGGGAGAAAGAGACTAAACGCGGGACGATGGCGAAAAAAAAGAAGAGATTCCAGTCCGATAAAACACACGGGCCCCGAACCCCCTCTCATCTCATTCCACTGACCCGTTATGGCACACACGTTCCGGAATGAACCAGATTATTGGCTGAACCCTGACCGTGGAATTACGCATTCGGTAAAAAATTTTCTCCCGCGAGGTTAACCGAGAAAATAAGAGAGATAGAGAGAGAGAGAAAGAATGCGTACACGCCGGCGTGCTCCGCCGAGGACCTTCGCCTCTGTCCCCTCTCGCACCCTTTGTATGCCTCCTCCTCCTCCTCTTCCCTTCCGCCCCCCCCCATCGGTACATGTGCCCCGCGAAGATTTCTCGTGGATGTACGTGAGCGTCCGTGGATGTGGGTGAGCGTCCTGAGAGCTGAGGTGAAATCCGTAGCCAGGGTTGCTGGAGGTAGGGAGGATCCGGGTCACAGATCAGCGGGCCCCGCATGAGGCAGCGTCGGGAACCCGCGGCGGCGGCGGCGGCGGAGGGGCCCCTGGGTCTCATCGAGAGCGCGTATCGCGAGCAAAACTCGCGCTCCGGTCTACCCGATTATCCGCCTCTACCTTCCTTCCTTAGCTCTCCCGTATACGCGCGCGCCTCTCTTTCTCTCTTTCCTCAGACCGTCGAGTTTTTCCATCCTTCTCTCTCGCGATCATCCCGGTCTTCTACTTTGCGTCGTGCTATCCTATGTTGGCTATCGTGCGTGCGAGGCTTCCATCTTCCTTCCTTGCTCCACGCTTTCTACCACATTCCGCTTTGTCCTCTCTTCTAGCCCGCTCTGCCCTCCCCGCCCCTCCTTTCCAGATCCCTTCTTTCTATTTCCCTCTCGTATCGCCTTTCGTTCCTCTCGCTAGTTTGTTCCCTGTTCGTTGTTCTCTCACCGGCGCGGAGCTATGCCACCCTGAGGCCGCGTTCGTTTCCTTCGTTCTTATTCGCCCCCTCCTTCTCCATCGGCCGGTTGAAAGATCCTTCGTCTCTCTGTCTCGGTTTGTAGAAGAAGAAACGCATCGAACCGAGACGCACCGTAAGCTCACGCACTTCACCTCCTCCTCCTCCTCCTCTTATTCCTCCCTCTACCTTTCTTCTCCTGCTTCTCTTCCACATGTCTTTTGCTTTTTCTTCTTCTTCTTCGTGCTATCGTAACCTTGTTACGTAGAATCCTTCTCTTCGTATCCATCCATCCGTCCCGTCTTTGTAAATGAACGTGCCTCTTTGTCTGGACGACGTGATGATCCTTCATACTCTCGTTGGCGTTATCAAGGGGGATGATGACACCCCTGATTGCCGGGGGAGAGGGGAGAGGGAGTTCTCTTCATATATTTTTTGGTGATTATTATATGTATATATATGTTAAACTATACCCCTCTCTCTCTTTCTCTACCTATCTCTGTCTCTTTCTCTCTTTCTCTCGCTTTTTCACTCATGGGTCTTTAAAAAATATTTATTCATTCTTTGAAATTATTATCAAATTTTGACATATTATTAATATCATTGCCAATTCTATTTCAATCTTAATTCTTCACTTTTGACGTTTCATAAAAAACTATTGTCCAATTAAAAATTTAAATACACAAACTTTACATTTTCGTCGTTAACTGTTTATTAATTTTATCTCGAAATTGCGTAACAGCTCCTTTGCGTCTCGCGAATCCTGCGATTGTAAACTGTATCGAGCGCGCGATCATCGCAATGTCCATTTTCCCACGGATGGAGGCCGGGCCGTTAAGAGCCGCCGAACGGCATCGCCAAGATTTTTCATCGCAGCGTAGCATGCGCGGCGCGTTAATTGGATTGCTATATTAAAAGATTCGCAAATACACACGCATATTAATTCCACGGCGAGCGCGAACGTTCGTTCCTACTCCGCCGCGTCTCGACTCCGGTTGGAAATGCGAGCGGACCCCTGACCTTTCGCGAATATACCCGTTACGCCATGCCACCACTCTACGCATTGCGCTCTTTTTTATCGCCGATCGGCGAGCGGTAATAACGTAAATTCAGTGCCCCGCTGCCGCTACGTAGGAGACGTACAAGAACCCCCCTTCCCCCCGCCTCCTCCCACCCGCCACCCTCTCCCCCTCTTGATCGGCGAATCCGCTTAAAAGCCGCGCACGACTAGAACTCACGGCTCGGATTCCATCGGGACTCCAGCGTGTCGATAACGGGAAATCTTCTATGAGTTTACCCCAGGAATGCTCAACGACATTATCTATTTCAACGGACGAGATATGTAGGATACACCTTGCTAACTGTGCGCTTCATTTTAACGATACGCCGGATGCTTTAGAGATCGTTAAATTAATCGTCATTCATGTAAAAACGATTTTAGAATGCATTTTGTATTATTTATCTTCCTATTTTGATATAGAAAATATTATTAAATAAGAAAACTAATTATTCTTTGAGATTTTTCAGTAAATATATAGTAATATTAAAAATATATGTATTGTACATATAATAATAAAATATTAAAAATGAAATTCTCTAATAGTAATCGTCATATGTTGCACGAGGTCCTTTTGGTATGACAGTATAAATTTGTTATTATCGTTTTGCCTATATATATTTCTTCCGCGTTACTTTTATTAATATCACTTTGAAAGTAAACTAAAAATTAAATATTAATGCTAAAAATGTTCTTATGAATTTGCCCATTCAAAGAAATGTCAATATCGACGTTATCTCACACAACAGATGTTATTTCATAAATAGATTTAAAAGAAGAAGAATACACATATACTTTTCTCTTTCTCGTAAAAAGAAAAGTAGGAAAAGACGAGTCAAAAAGAAAACAAACGCAACAAATGGTAATTTTTATATATTATCGAGAATTATCTTGCTCGATATTAAAATATTGCGTAATTTTTGTTGAATTAGAAATTCTTTGATTCAAATTTTAATTTAAACCAAATTTTTGGATTCTATAGATTAAAATAAAGAGAATCTACTAAATTTTATTGAGAAATTCGAGTAATATTCCAATAATATTTATAATTGTCATACTCAATAATTCTAGACAAAGAAAAAATGTATATGATTATAATATATAACGGTTATATATATTTTATTGCCTATAATATATTAATAAATATATATCTATGATATTTTATATTAATATTATTATACACGGAAAAAAAATGCTGTTGCTTCAATTAAAGTCTACGTCACGGGCTGCCACAGATATACATAGTTCATTCAATGATATTTTTATTAGACCAAATATCTGGATTATTCAAACAACTATCCAGATATTCGGTCTAATAAAAATATCATTGAATGAACTATGTATGTCTGTGGCAGCCCGTGACGTAGACTTTAATTGAAGCAACAGCATTTTTTTTCCGTGTAGTATGCAAACTATTTCCTTTATTACTTTTTCCAATAAACACTATGAAATGTTTAGCAAATATAATTTTTACCAAATATTCTCGATAATATCGTTGCGTCCCCATCCATCGACAATCATTAATAAGTACAATAAGCTTATTGAGCTGCAATGCGTAACTATTGCGTCTCATTCTTTTCTGTTCCTTTTTGCTTCTCGTTGTTCCTTTGGATGCCACTTATAAGTATTAAAAAATACGTTGTAATCGCAACTACACAAACTCTAATAAATGCATCGAAACGATCGCCCGTTATTCAATTCACACTCATTCGCAAAATTCACTTTCAATGGATAAGAAGACGCGAGAAATACGGAGTGAGTGTAATTCATTCTTATATTAGTATTAACGCGAGGAGACTGACAGGATTACGGAAAATTTAGGCTGGTTGGATAAGTGAGGAAGGGGAACGTCGTCGAATATCTCTTTCAAGAACAGGAACGAGCTCGTTTCTTCCAAGAAAAAAAAAATGTGCGCCAAGAACTCTTCGCGATAAGGATAAGATAGGGAAGCTCGAGCGATACTTTTGCGATCTCGCGAATAGTTTCTGGTGAAACTATACATGTAGCTGAAGAAGAATCATATTTTAAAAGAATATTAAGGAATATTAAAGAGATACGACCAATTGAAATACAAAACTGAAACGCGTCGACGCACTTCACTAATTGTATTTCCACTGTAACGACGCGAATTTTTTATTATATACGGCAGTAAGATTAGATTATTTTGCCGCTTATAAATATGTATATTGAAAAATGTGTTAATCAATTATTGTTTAATCGATGCATCAAATTTATAAACTCACTCGATTCGGCATTTCACACACTCTAAAAATCGATTTCAGAGATCCGAATGCGTTATATTATTCATTTCTCTTTTCATAAATTTTTTAGAAAACTTTATATTATTTTTTAAAAAGTGTTCTATATAAAGAAAATAATTATCCCTCATCAGATCATAATGTATCACATATATAATATTGAAGATAAAATTCTCTAATAAAGATCGCCACATGTTGGCTTTAATTTTATATGGTAATATAATATTTTTTTACTTTTCGTGCCAATATATATTCTGCATTGTTTTTATTCATATTATTTGGAAAGTAAATTATTTATTAGTGATGAGTATAAAAGATCTTTTTTAAGTCTCTCCTGATTAAAGAAATATCAATATCGATATTATCTCACATAATGAGATAAGAGAAATTAAGAGAGACAAATCTCTCCCTCTCTTCTTTCTTTCTCTAATTTTACAGATGCATCTTGACATACTCTAACAACGATGAACATTGTGGATGGCGGATTTATATCAGCCTAATTACAAATAGACGATGAGAAATAATCGAATAGCACCGGCGATGATTGGGCTCCATTCTCATTGTCAGAGGCCAAAGATGCGAAGATAAATATTTAAACGCGCGGATTAAGCCAGCTTCCGCAACACGCAACTCGAGCCGCATTCTTTGTATTTTTGCTCGCTCGTCTCGCGATTGGTTGAGCGCCGGAACTCTTTGATGCCATATCTTCGCATCTGCAACGTAAAAGGGATAGAGGAACTATTCACAGTGTATATCGATGCGATAAGAGCACCTCGGGTTATTTGATAATGTCGAATGAACGTATGATTATTATCTACTTATAAATATCTTATGTCAGCCCTTAACTTTTACAACATTATAAAAATACTCGTTTAGATGAATGTTGCTTTGCGTTTGTATGATGTAATGATTATAGATAAGGTTTATTTACACACATATTACTAACGATAAAATATGTTTTATTTTAATTGCTATTCTATTTTGATAGAACAGTAAGGGATGCAGGAGGAGGGAAGGGAGATAAAATTCTATGTAAGAGAGTTTATCTATTTTTAAACATACTTTTTAATTTTTTATTAAATTTTCCTCGCTCTCTCTTTTTAAAACTTATTTTTCTGAATTTTCCAAGTATCGTATTTGTAATCCATTGAGACATGTAAAACCAGTCTCTTATCACGCACATTGACATTTAAATAATAATTTATTCTCAGCAAAAAAGTGAAGTTTATAACTTCAACAGGTATATATATATATGATATATATAATTACAAAACTAGAATGCAAAAAATAGTTTTTTTAAATATGTATTTAGTATATCCACGCGCACACATACATAAAGGAGATATATTTCATCATCAAAAAGTTTAATACTTCAAGAGTAAATGCGCCGTTTCTGTTCACGAGAAGGAGAGCACGTTACACATACTATGGAAAATCCGGAAAAATCGCGGGAAACATGCACCGTCAATCACGATCCCCTGGAGCTTTTTCTTCGACATATTTTTACAACGACAAAGCAACATTTTCACTGCGAGTTTCTAACGAATAATTAGAGGCGCGCTATTACAAGCGTCGATGTACACATAAGCTTGCTATCTTTACCTCAATAATATATCGAAATATCAATAAACTTCTTTTCGTTTCGATAGTCAATACTTTAAATATTCTCTCCGCTTGATATTTCCAGTATATCGATAATTTATTAAATATTAAATAAATATTCTCATGAAAGATAATAAACACTAAAAAAAAAAAAGTTTCCACAACTCCTTTTAAATCTCTATTATTCTATTAAAAATCAAAATTTTTAATTTCTTGAATAAAAGTATTATCTGAAAAAAAAGAGTTCTCATTAAATTCTTTGTTTAGATCTCTTTGATATATTATTGGTATTAACAATTTTACTTCCAATTGCATAAGCATAAAGTTGATATCTTCTCTTACATACCAATATCAATATTTCACTCGATATAACAATTTTGCGTGTATACAGGAGCGACACGATGTGCTGAAATCCACTCGAAATCCGTTCGTATACTCGTCGCACGCGGAGCATTTTAGTCGGCGGATCCGAGACACGAAGAAGTCGATAGTTATAGGCATACGAGATCATCGAGCGCGGGGGAATCTCGACACGCCCGGAGTTCACGCTCCAGCCGACGGGGTCATTGAGCAGCCTACTCGACAACAAATCATTGCTAATGATCTACCCGTACCTTTGCAGTTACCGTGCCTTATACCGACCTAAGAGGCATCCCTCGTTGCACTATAACTGCCCTCCCCCCTTTTCCTTCCCCATCCCACCGTACTTGTCATGGGACAGAGCATGACATGTCCGCGGAACGTAAAAAAAATGCTCCAACCGATACAATGAGAAAGTTATGAGAAAATGGGAACACGTTATGCTTAGTAGAATAATCAGTATTCAATAATTTCGGAAAAATAAGTTATTCAATCGTGTAAACAATTTTTTACGAAATGAATTATATAAATCAATTATTCTTCTTTCTGTAAAATTATTATTTCATGTTTGGAGATACATAATATATATAGTCAATGTGTTTAAACTTAATATAGAGAATAAATCTTGATCTTCTTGAATAAACAAAAAGATTTATAATAATAAATAAATTGTGTAGGAATTTTCTTATTATAATACTAACAGAGTTTTTTTATGACATATTTATGACGTATTTTTTTATTATTTTATGACATATTTTTCTTGAGAAAATCGGTACTATTTTCAGAGATTTGATAAACAAAGTTTGCGCGATACCGACAAACGTCTGGCGAAACACATGATCGGATCTGTTACTCGCTCGTAAGTTGTCGCTTAATTAAATACAAAAGAATAAATAATGTACATACTATAGCGCGGAGGCGAAAATGAGACAACAATTATAAGCGGCGGATGACCTCGGTCGTGAAGTGGCAGAGAAATTATGGACGAGAATTACGAACTACCTACCTACTAACATCTCGCGAGAGCAAAGGCGGAAACCATGTGGACGACGACGACGACGACGACGGATCGTCTCGGTGCGCAAATACGGACCTCAGTACGCGGGCGTCCCTGGGGGTCAACCCGGGTCAAAGAGAACTCCGCGGCAATATATATATATATATATATCGGTGCCGCGATGCGGGACGGTTCCGGTCCGCCGGGAGACCGTCGTGTTCTTAGGGAAACAGATCACGGGCGTCGATCAGCGTCGAGGGAACTGCTCGCCGGTCTTATAGACGTGACAAGAGATCTGTTCGTTTTCTGCGAGCGATATAAAATATATTTCACTTTATATCAAAGTGTATGTATTTCACTTTATATCAAAGTACAGGTATTTGTAATAACATGTATCTAAGATGCAAATGTTTTATTTTTAAATTATCTAAATGTATCGATAATTAGGCATTTTATTTTCGTACGATTTTGAGATATATATAAAGATGTAAGTGCTTAAATATCTTACATCTTCAAAATAAATAGATCCACGTATGTTAAAATCTATTTCTTTGTTCCGAAGAATATTTTACAATCCAAGGATTCTTGGTATCGCTTTTCATTTCAGAATTTTATATAATAGTATCCAGAATCAAGGTATCGATTCTGTAATTCAAGTGAGGGTGAAAATTACAAAAATGAGCGAATTTACTAAAAAAATTTATAATTTCATTCATTCAAACCTAGTAAATTGGTTCATTTTTGTAATCTTTACTCTCATTTGAATTCTCACAGAATCTCTCACAGAATCAATATACCCTGGAAACGAAGATATCATTTTCAAAGATTAAGAAATGCTGTTGCGTACGTTTAGTGCGAAAACGCGTCGAGAGATCCACGGAAAGTGGTACCGCTTATAGCGGTTGTTAATCGAGTATTTCGCATCGCGCTCGTCGATCCGGGATATCGGCAGCGGTCGGCCGAGGTTCACGGCGGGTCACGGCGACGTTCGTTGGAGCGATTCCACCTACGCGCCCGTTCGCTCTCTCGGCGAGAAGCGAGAGAGGAGGGGAACGGAATCGAAAAATGTCCGCGGGCACCGTTAGTCGTGCGCGAGAAGCGTGCCCGCGGTCACGCGTGCGTACGCGCTTACGTGTAAAGCACGTATGTGGGTGCAACGCCGGCCCGAGCGAGTAATGTCCTTTGTGGTAATAACGTTTTCTCTCTTTCACTATACTCGCGCTCGCCAGTCTTCGAGCCGCGTTAATAACGAGATCGCGATATTCGCGTAGATAGCCGGAACCGATATATCGTGCAACGATATCGGCCCCGTTTTTGTCGCCGAGCGATGTGTGATGGGGAGAGACGATGTTGCAACAGGACGGCTGATTTATAAACTAGACTGAATTAATATAGGAATACATATATGTATAATGTATAATGTAAAGAGACAAAAAAGAGAGAAGAAAAAAATGTATAACGCTTTAAATCGACGTAATAAAAATGATTCGACGATATCTGTCAGAAAAGAGAAATGGTACCGGATACATAGGTGTATGTATACTTACTGCATATAATATATTAATATTCGAAGGAGAATAGCGATCTCCGCGATAAGCGGATTTACGCGTCGCAGCGCGCGCGTTGCCAGCTTCGCGCGGAATTATTTCCCTATCCCAGCGCACGCATGTGCGTTCGCGCTTGGAAAGAGTAGTCTCTCGGAACTCTCTCTCTCTCTCTCTCTCTCTGGGGTGAAGGGCTTAGAGAGAAGGGGACAGAGTAGAGAGAGAGAGAGGAGAGTGCAGCCGGGGAGGAGGGTAGAGGGGGGGGGAGGGGGTGAGGGGGGACGCAGTGGGCGGTTCGGCGTGCGTGCGTGATCGTGATCAGGATCGTGAGGTAAGATAGCGAGGTCGCCATCATAAGGTTCTCGTGTACTATACGGGGTGATCCAAATCTCACGGTCGGAATCGTTCGGCGAAATCCCGTGCGGGGAGAACGTGCCGCCGTATTTTTTTTTTCTTTTTTTTTCTTTTTTTTTCCCCCTTTTTCGAGAGCGTACTTTACCGTAGAGCGCGCGGCGTGCCCGCGGAATTATCGATCTTCAGCGCGACCGCGCGTCGATCCCGTGCCCTCTCGCGCGCCCGTCGAGAGGATAAATTCAAAATGCCATGGGCACGAACGGTATATAACTGGCAATTGGTTATCATCCAATATTCTACTAACGATAATGCAATTTCATACACATCCGGGCTGACCGGTGATAACTTTTTATCTCTCACTGAGTTTTTCCAGAACGCAAACAGCTATGAAAATATTTGAAAGCCCGGTTTCGAAAAATATTTTATATATAATAATTTATATATAATTTTCGGATAAAATTTTGAATTTTAATACAATTAAAAATCATGCCGACTTTTAATATCCCCAAATTGGAATTGTGATTGCTGATCCTGTATACACATTAAACAGCTGATTTCTGATGCATTACTCTCGATCGTAATAATAACAAAGGAACTGCGCTTAGAATATCTAAAAAAATTATGTTACTTGAGAATATTGTTGGCAACTAAAAAATATTAATATGGAATGTTTTTAATTCATTTTGTGTATAATATTAAATTAACAATTTAATCGTTTTTTTTTTTTTTTAATAATCGAGTAATAATTATTGGGAAATTATCACTGCTTAAGATTTATCGCTAATGTTAATCCGTCTTGTAATTATATGCTGTTCTCAGCAAATCTTTCTTGCGTTCGAAATTTTAAACAATGCGGACAATACAAAAATTTGCAACAGTACTCGAAAGGCTGCGCGAGATTTTCCGGGATTGTTTACGCTCGCGTAAATTACGACCCGATATAAATTATCGTGAATCGGCTAGTGATAAATACCGACTGGAGAGAGGAAGAAGGGAGCAGTAAGGCATGACGATACCGATGGTATCCCGCGCTCTCGAATTCTGTCAGTCAGTCTCCGCGGCGTTTAATATCGTCGACGTCTGCTTTTACGCGGCCATTCGGCGCCGATTTATAACTCCGAACCGTCACGGCACAACCGCGGAGAGTAGAGAGAATTGGACGTCGCGTTAACGGATTCCGGTTATCCTTGGTGCCGCGAGTCGCCACGGAAATGTCTTCGGAGATCATTTCGCGGGGAGTAAAGATCGCGGGTGAGGTCGGATCGAGAGCGGTAGGCAACGAACGGAGAGTAAGGTGGAAGGAAGATGAGATTAAGAGAGAAGAAGAAAAGAAGAAGGAGGAGGAGGAGGAGGAGGAAGGAAGAGTAGGAGGTGGAGCTGCGCGGTGTAAAGAGGTAGACAGGACAGAAGAAGCGGCGGCGGTAGAGACGAAGGTATTGTTAGGAGGGCGGACGAAGGGCGGGTGGGTTCTGTCACGTTTCGCATTGCACGCACCAGAACTTTGTGCGGAGGTTGTGCCGGGCAAGAGAGAAGCGGATCCTCTTCTGCGAGAGGAGCTGCCTTCTGTGAGAGAGGAGCTGATCACAAGCGCGATCTCGCCGTCCCTGGACGCCGCGGAGGATCACGACTTTCGACGTGATCCGTCGTGACGACTATATACCCCACCCGCATTCGCGTTCGTGCCGATATTATTATTATATCCTTCGCGAGCCACGTACAGAACGAACATTCCTGCCGCGTGTATCTGATATTGCTTGTCCTTTTTATCGCGGCTGTCCGTCCCTCGGTCGATTCGTCGTTTCGAATTTAATCGGTAAAAATAGATAATCGGATCAATCTTTCGATGCATCCGGTACACTCGAAAGTATTTCCGAAAAAACATTGCGCGAGCGCATTTTTAAAGATAATAGTTTTATTTCGTCTTAATTATATTATTAAAAAAAGTTTACTTTGTCCGTTTCCAATTTATAATAAACAGATTATTCTTGAGTCAGAGAAGCTTAATGTAAAAATTATTATACTGCCACATATTAATTTAGCTATAAGTCTTTATTAAATTATATTTTATTCGACTACGAAAATAATGGGAGGGGAAAGTATTTTGTTTAATAATATTAATTATATATATAGGGGAAAGCTTAATGCTAAATAGAAATAGTCTAAATAAAGTGTGAAACATCCAGCAAAAAGTAATGCATAACTAGAATTTCTATGTTATTTTTATTCCTTCATTTCTATACTCCTTCATCCATATTTTATGTTATTTAAAATTAAATATCATGTACTCTAAAATAAAAATGTTGTTACAATATGTATAAATAGTTGAGATGAAGAAAAACAATAATAACGTACCTACAATAAAATAATTAAATGCCATTTCGAGTTTGTCTTCGTTTATAGAAAAATGCGGCATGTCTAGCGACGTGACAGTTTTCATTCTCGCGAAATCAATCTCGGTCAGCAGATTTTTAATAGCAAACATTAGAAGATGAGAGGTAAGAGACCGAACGTAAAAAAAAAAAAAAAAAAAAAAAAAAAAATTAATACACTCTGATACATACTTAGATAG
>NW_021850084.1:842380-848450 GCF_003651465.1 Formica exsecta
AAAAAAAAAGATTGAATTTCTCGAAATGTAATTTTTGAAAAACGTCAAAGCTTTGCACGCCGTTTTACTGGAGAGCCTGAAGTTTTAACAAGCTTGGTTCATAGAACCCTCGTATTTCTACTGCGAAACGAAGTGGGGTGGAAAGCGGATTCGTGATCTCGGTAATAATTCATGCCAGCCGCTCGATTTCCAGAAAAATGAAAAAAGATCCCGCCATCCCTTCATCGCTCGCGATTGTCAAGACTGGGTTGGTGACCCCGCGATTAAACCATCTCTGATTTAGACACAGAATCGCCACAGATATATGATTTCTTTATTAATTTAGCGTCAATTTTGCTCTTAATAAAAATCTTATTATGTTTACTTTGTCGGTCAGTTTTTTTCACGTTCAACTTCGTAATTAAGCCTTTAATGTAAATTTTCTAAAAACGAAACCATATAATTTCAAACCATCTATTTGCAATTATAAAATTTAATTCGCAAGGGTTTTTGCATTTTTAATTACTTAAAAAAATACAAACTATACTCACTGCACATTGATAAGTAAACAAAGAAAAGAGTACGAGAGTTACGCGACACCATGTACCCGTTGGATGTAACGAAGCAGAGAAGTTGGGGCGAGATAAAGGGGTGGAGTTTACACCCATAATTCACGCTACTCTCTGTTATTCGGTCGCGATCGCAAAGTTGTTATTAAGAGGACACCAATAACGTTACCGATACAGCTTTATTACGGAGCTCGCTTAATGGGCTCCGCTAAGTTGAGCTATCGATTTATAGCTCTGATTTATAGGGATTCAGTCATTTGCAAGCGCTCTCGCACCGAGCTCCTCGGGGCCGTCAATACGCGCGCGTGCGCGCGTAACGTCAAGAATTATTCGCGATACTCTCGAAGGCGTGCAAGGGTTAATCAAGCTCAATCGTTATAAGTCTTGGAGATCGATCGTGGCGGATGAAGACGTGACGCGAAACGATCGACTCGTGTTCGACAATATAAGCGTACTTACCAGCGTTTCAACCATTATACGCAGGTGCGGATGCGATGCATGACTTGTAATGGCGAATAGTAACATTGCTTCCATGAATCGCTCGACGAAATTCACACTCCTATCAACTCTGTAAACAAATTTAGAAACACGTGTCAGATGTATGAAATTATATAAAATTAATATAATATTAATAATTATATATAAAATTGCATGTGTAATAAGTCTGTAAATTTTTATATTAAAAAGTATATATAAAACTTGGGAGAGAAGGGTGTAAAATAATTTTTCTTTACAAAATTTGATATGAAAAATTTTTTTTTCGAACCCGAATCGGAGAATAAAACAATTTTCTCGCAGAATTATACCCGATATAATTCTGTCACGAATTCTGCCGCGAATCGGAGATCGCGTAGAACGACCGTACAGGCCGGAACGTTTTCGCGCACGAGAGGCAACGACCTTCCGCTATAGGAGATCCCCCAATGGCTACGCCATTTCTCGGCGGATCGTGAGTCAGCTCTAGTACGGTTCGCGGCTCGATTGCGGCCCGCGCGCAGATCTTCGCTCGATTTTAAATTAGCCGACTTTTAATACGCGTGCTATTGCATGTTCCGTGGATAAGCTTCGTGCACGCCTGCCTTTTCCCCGGTCTCGGCGCGCAAAGCGCGCCGATTCATTTGCCCCCTTTCTCGGCGCGGCGAGCATGTACTATTATATGTACGTGTGCACGCTCACGATACACGACAACGTGTATACCGGTGCACCGTAACTCGCGCTCATCTCTTTACACGGCGATATTTAAAGGACTATTTATCGATCGACCGATAATATCGATGCTACGATACCGTAAATCCTCACCAGCGATCGGATGCATTACGTCCTAAAGCATGGAAAAGTTTTCATTAATCTTAAGAATTGTTTAATCTCCCAACAATACATCAATCATATTAAATTTATTTAGTTTCTCTTAATCAATTAAAGCATAAAATATTTAACTTACAATTAGATATGTATTATTGGCTAGTAGTATTTTCAACGTAAACGGCAAGATTTCTTTGCCCTCTGAAATTGTTTGAGAAAAACGAAAAGAGAAAAAAAATATGTTATAAAATCTATTTTACATGAAAATTAAAGGACAAATCTGTCGGAAGAAGCATCATGCCGAGAAATGGAACCTGTCCCGGTCGACTTTTGAAGGATTAAATTCACCGAGGCATACTCTCTCTGTCCTCTAATTACTCGAAACGAGATAGTCTGATGATACGCGACTGATGAGAAACGCAAGAAAATCCCCGCGACGGATAAAAGAGAAAGGGTATCTATAGTACAGCAAGCACTCCCCGATATTTGCGCGGCAAACGCGAGCACGCGATTACGCCGGACGGTGGCGGCGGTGCGGGATCTTTCTTGCGATCGCTCCGAGGCACTCGCGGTGCTCTCGCACTTCGCGAAATAATAGCTCGCGGGCAGACTCGCTCTCGTGCTGTATTTGATTGTGGCAAACTTGTGGCCGCAAAGCACCCAGACGCCGAGAAGCAGCGACACACGAGCCCCGCGTTATGTGCACAAAAGTTGGCCGCCGATAATAATCTCGACGCTGTACTCTTTTCCGCACGCGGTTCTTTCTTTTACTTCGCGCCTTGGACGCGAGATACGATTCGCGTGTGAATTATGTGGCGAGGCGTGTGGAATTAAAAATGCACGCACTAGTTCGCCTCAATTAATCAAAGTAATTTACGCGCGCAAGAGCCTGGAAGCAATTAGGATGATATCGTGTCGTGCGCATCGCGCTTTTTCTGATTCTTCCAACGGCTACATAACGCTCTGAATTTTCGTTAATATAGTATGTGCATCGTGCTACCAAACGTAAATCATCACTTGCAAATTCCGACTCTCCAACTATGTCTCCAATTATGTCGGAAAATTCGTATAACGGGATATTTAAATCTCTATGATTTGTGTCAAATTATTTTACATATATATATAAGTGACATAAATGATACATATGTACAGACAAGAAAGACTTGAAATATAACAAAAAATCTACCGATATGTATATGTTTAAAAAAATATTTGTAAGTTTTTTTTATCTGCCCAATCTATGCAACAAACATTGATCAGAGAAATTAATCACTAACAACTGAGATACTTTGTCTGTACTAAGTGACCATCTCTTGGTGAAAGCAACTAAACTGTACTGGCGCATACATTAGCCACGCATCAAACTGCATCATGCATCAATATTCGCTGATGCATTGAGCTGAACTGCGATAAATGTTGCAGATTTATGCGGCGCGATTAGAAAGTCAATTTAAGATCGTCGGCGAAAAAATAACAATGTAATGCATAATTAACGGATACGTATAACGTAAAATCTTTATCGTGAGAGTTATTAGAACGAAAACAATGTTGCTTTTGGAAGAGAGAGAGAGAGAGAGAGAGAGACTCCTTATATGTAATAAAAATCTTATATCTTATTTATTAAAAACCTATTTAAATCTATTTCTTTGTGGAAATATTACACATACACAAAACTAAAAAATTGCTGCTTATTGAACTTCTTAAAGAGAATAAGATTAATTTGTAAATAAGATTAATTGAGCATTATAAAATATACAAAAGTAAAAATTGCGAAAAAACAAAATAAAAAGATAGAATAAAATTGAAAAAAAATTTAATGAAATTAAAAAGTATTTTTTATACAGCTTTGTTGAAATTTTCGTATAACTTAATTTTAAAAATATTGACTTTTGTACTAACGGTTTTTAATTATAACGAATAGAAAAAGAACTTATGAATCATTTGAAGCTCGGATTTACGCATCCCCGAAGCGATAGGTAACGCACGATCCTTCGTAGCGTGTACTACCGTCGACCTATGACACGCACGCTATAAACAATCCTCGAAAGCAGTAAATGGATATGTGCTGTCACGCGGCGCCGAGTTGAAAACTGACCATGCCCGATTGTCTCCCCTCGCGAAACGCTTATTGGATGCACGTCATGCTCCTGTGCCAACAGGACCCCACAGGGTCGTCGGTAAATATTTTCCGCTTCATCGAAATAGATTTTCCACAACGGTGGCCAGCGTAAGTTGATCTCACTGACGTTTGTACATACGCGTATCGCGAGGAATCTGACGGTGTTCATATTACATCACACTCGCATTACGTATGACGAAGAAATGGCTAAATCAGAGAGACGAGAGAATAATAGAGGTACTATCGCGCGAAAGATGCGATAATCGAATGACAATCGTGAAATGCCAAAAATCCCACGAATCGTTGAAATTTCGCGAATCTGCTATGTTGGAATTAAATGCGACATTTTAACGACGTCCAAGTTGCTCGGCGGCAACGCCACCGTCTTAAGTAACATAATTCCGCATTTATCTAGATTTTATTACGGAAATTCGTACTCTCTCTCTTTCTTCCTCTGCCGAGTTCCCTTGTGAAGCGAAAATCATATCTGCCTTGACTTAATAGTTTTAAAAGATAGTCGGCATGCAACTTTAAGAAGACTTCCCTCAATTTAATCCTCGCCCGTCGAGTTTGTAGACGTCTCCTTACGCTTTCGAGAAGAGCAGTCCCGCAAAGTTTCTTTCGAGAAACGGACATGAAAGGCGTAATGCTATGCCACTTTGCGGGATGGTATGTAGCGGTAGCTTCTGCCAGCTGGTTCGTTTGTAACGCTGTTCCGCAAATTCTTAATTCCTTAGGCCAGGAATTTGTCTTCGCGCGACCATATTTGTCGTTTTTCATATTAATTCATACTAGTTATATATTAAAAGGATGCTAACCAGGAACAAAAGTATTTCCATTGTTCTCTCTATCTAATTGTAAGTGTATAATTTATCATCAGCTTCGCGAATTGGCTGCGATGAAAATGAACAATTACGCGTTCATATTAAACATTATATCTTATCTGATATTCCGTTTATTTCTCGCTAATAACGCACGAACGATACGGTGATAATTTTCAATTTACAACGTGACTCGATATAATCATTCCCAACTCTTATATTTCAATAAACTATTAGCGGAGCATCGCTGACCCAATTTATACAAGGTACGAAATTCAGTCGTTTTAATGCTACGGTCCTAATTTCGTCCGTTTTTCGTCCTCTCTTCGCACTATATTCGCTTCCCTCGAAGTTCGCCTTTGAGAAACGGACGCGAGAAGAGAAGCGTAATGCTATGCGACTTCGCGAGATAGTTGATGCACGTGGGGGCGGGTAGTTGCTTTACGGGAGCGAGTTACAAGCGAGATCTTCGTAAGCTGTAAGATGATACTCTTCCCGTAGCATGGGCCTGAGACGAAGGTCGTACGAGGAGAAGGCAGCCAACACGGCGAAACTTTTGTTATTAAGACTCTCTTGAGCGAGAAGGGGGGCGAAAGAGCAAGAGAAAGATAAAGAGAGAGAGAGAGAGAGAGAGAGTCGAATGGGGACGATCGTGTGTATTAGGAAACGAAGTCGCCGGGTTTCGTCGCAACTCACATCTCCTATATACCAGGTTAGCCAAGCAGTTCGCGTTTCAGAAACGTGACGCGATAACGTACGCATGATGCAAATGTACGCTCCGGCATCAAGACGGAAGTAGGCGGAGAATAATAATTCGAACCGTTAATTCGATACGACATTTTCACAATATCTTAAAGTCGTGCTTCTGACCTTTATATATATATATATTTTATATTTTAATAATTTTTTTTATTTCCTTATATTTTTCCAAATATATTTTAAATATTGTGATATATATATATAGCTCACAATATTTAAAATATACTTGGAAAAATAAAAGAAAATAAAAAAAAAAATATTTTTACAGATTTGTCCAAAGACGTGGCAAGTAACGACAGTCTATATTACAAACTATATACATAATTCTTGCGACAGGAAAAGACTCGTTTTTCTTCGTTCTCTCATCATGAAAAGAATATCAATTGCATAAATTTATTTAAATATATTTAACTAACAATATTAATATTTGTAGTACGGAAGTCTTTGAATTTATTCAGACTACAATATTCTGTCCGTTACATATCGACAATTTAAAGAAGTAGTATAATTCACCGGTCCCA
>NW_021850085.1:0-602 GCF_003651465.1 Formica exsecta
AAAGTTATTATATTTTTATTAAACTTATCTTGTCTCTATAACAAAGGACATATATAAGGACAGATATACAACGACATATATAACAACTACTTTAGAAATCTAGTTTTTAAGATAAATTCTTGAGAAGTTTTTTTCCGTTCATAAGCTCTAACATTTGGTCTGACAAAGCGTTTTGTTCTAATAACTTTTTTTTGTAGAAATGCAAACAAAAATTGTAACTGTTTTGAAATATGCATACGAAAATTTATCAATTAATTAAAAACCATTTTTGTAAAAATTTGGAGGCTAATGTTAAGTTGGCCTCCCCAAAAAGTTTTTTTTAATTAACTTTTTTACTAGAGGTGTGCAAACAAAAATAAGAAATTGCATTCATGTGCAAAGAACGTGCAATCGAATTATATAAAAAAAACTTAATTATTTCTGATATCAGGGGCAAACTACCCGTGTATGATCGCAACACTTGTTTTTAAATAAGTTTAGGAACGCGTGATTAATTCAGTATGAAAACTATTTTGCAATCATAAGAAAGTGAAATTTACGTTTTTTTTTCATTTTTCTACGAGTTTTCTTCATCGAGTAACACGGTTCCAAAATTAATTTTA
>NW_021850086.1:0-527 GCF_003651465.1 Formica exsecta
AAAAAGAAAACCATATCCGATACAACATGCGAGTCTCTTTAATAATGAACGGCATAACATAGAAACATCATTTACAGACAGCCATAATATATTAATTCCCGCGAATCATTTAATTTAATGGAAGAGAAAGATTGACACAAAATGTAAATATTTGCGCGTCCGCGCAATCACGCGGACTCAATAATAGGATCTTTAGTAAAATAAGAGAAAAACAATCCACATGACTCACTTGATACTTTGTGATTCCGCGGGCGTGCGCTGCTCGCCGCTCCTGATCTACAATCTTGTACGCTAATTGGATAACTTTAAATAGCTCTCATTTAAAAACTATTGTTTAGAGTTCTGATAAACGACAAGTTGCTTCATTTGATATCAAGAACTTTCCTGCATACTTCATATACGGGAGTTTTGAAACATTCTGTAGATAAATAACGAGCTGATAAGAACCGTCCCGAAGGAGGTCAAAACATCTACGACTAAAGTTCATTAATTATTTCTAACTTCTTATTGATCATTACTTGCGTTCA
>NW_021850087.1:0-614 GCF_003651465.1 Formica exsecta
CATTTTGAGGCAACGGATCTATTTACTATCTACAATCTACATTTACATCTATAATATCTACGAATCCGTTACCTCAAAATAAAATAAAATTCATCACTCACCGGCACTGATGCGCAACAGAGGAGTTGATGGTCTTGTGGCTACGTTGTCTGTAACACACAAATATAAAACCCAAATTATAGCAGCATCCAAAATATAATTAATATTTTGTGCAGAATATTTTATATTCGATACGTTACTAAGAATATTTTATATTCGATACATTACTAAGAAGCTCTATATAAATATGGAACAATTTTATAAATTATAAAAAGATTTTTCTTCACATAGAAACTTTTATAGGATTTATGAAAAGTCTTTCTTTTTAATTTTCGCTTGTTTATTTCATTCAAATAAAGAGACCGAATTAATGCGCGTACGCGATTCTTAACAACTGATATGCAAAAAATAAATACTCACCCTAGGGTTGCTCCGCTGGTGCAGGATGCCTCTCTAGGCCTCCTCCTCCTCTCAGGATGTCAGAGTCGCTACTTGATCGTTGATCTGTAACATACAAATAGAAAATTCACATTGTAGCAGCGCTCAAAATAATTAATATTTTAAAAAATTTATTA
>NW_021850088.1:0-564 GCF_003651465.1 Formica exsecta
TCAAACATCAAGATCGTGTACTAACCGATTTGTTATCGTCCTGTAACATTATTTTATTATATATACACACATATATCTATTTTTTACGAAATATTTATAATTTTAAGCTGAATATTTTACTAATTATATTTGAATTGATTATCAATGAACAGTACATTTGATATAATTGATTTATTATTTATAACTTATGAGATTAATCGGTCATTTTTTTTATATGCGATAGTGGTTCATTTTATTTGCATAGCAGTTATATGTATTATTATTATATGCAAGTACGATGTATTTAACTTAAATACTTAAATATTTCAACTAAAGAAATGATTAATAAATAAAACGCGCGTATATTTAATCAAATTAACAACTTTTTTTTATTAGAAATTTAAGTCTTTAAAAATAGCCAGCATAATGTCTACTCATATGTCTTAATTATTAGATGAAAGATTAAAAAAGAATTTTCTTTTTTAGATTTTTAATTGACTTTCTTATTATCTGTTACAAACGCAAAGTGCAAATACATTGAATTAATACTTTTACGAATATTCTGTATTTTCTATCAAGCAAAGT
>NW_021850089.1:0-384 GCF_003651465.1 Formica exsecta
ATATAATTTTTTATTCATGTAGAATATCTAATAATAATAAATTTTTTAATAATAATAAGTAAGTCACAATAATAAAGTTTTATTGTAGAATCGACATTCGTTAATTTTATTTTTAGTATATAATGTTCAACAATAATATATGTATATTTGCTTACATTATATTATCTCACAATAATACCGTACAGTTTTATTTATGTAGAATTGACATTCGTTAAGCTTTTATAAACTGAACTGCTTCTATGTACTTGGCTAGTTAACTTGATTTCATATTTAGTTCTGATTTCTGATTTTTTAAAAGTTTTTATTTTTTAGAGGAAAATCATTTTTTAGTTTTTTATATTGTATGAAAATTATTTTTCAAGGAAAAATTTTTTTAAAAGTTAT
>NW_021850090.1:0-1157 GCF_003651465.1 Formica exsecta
AGGTAGAAAGGATTTTTTGCGACGGAATAACATGTAATAAAAAATTATCTTTTTCGTATAAAGATAATTTAAATATCAAATTGAAAATATAAAAAACGTCTTTAGATTAAGAGTGTTGCATTATATTAAGAAAAACGAGATTAAGATTATTAATGATTCAGCTATTGTCGAATATATATCGCCTTTGCTTTTTTAATATACCATTAATGATTGCATAAATATCCGCTAGAATGTCCTTATAGTGAAGACCAGGATTTTCCGCTGAGGAAGAAAATCAGTGAAACGTGTATACACGCATGCGTAGTTGGAATGGAGTAGCTTTAACGAAAGGAGTCGTCGCGCGGATCTGTCGCATACGTAACACAATAATGTCGAACTCTGTTCGGCGGACCCGCGACACATACAGAATACGCGGGCGCACGCATGTACGTATGTATCGGGAGCGAGCGATACTTTATCGCAGCGCGTGCCCGCCACTTGGTTATGCGGAATGTGTCTCCCTGATGCCGGTCTCCCTTTCCCCCTCGGGCGGCGAAACTACCGATATCTACTACTGCGCCGGTCTTCCTTCCTCCTTCTTCTCCTTCTTCTTCCTTTTCTTCTCCAGCTCCTCCTCGATCTCGTCATCCTCCGTAAGGCGACGTAACAACTTGATTCCATATTCCCGGGGCGGTTGTCGCCCGTGAAGAATTGAATGAAATAAAATAAAGCCCCGGATTCCCCGTGTTTTATGGCGTGGCTCGTTCCCTACCCACTTCGGCCGCGTGTGCGCGTGTCTACATAATCGTGAGCTTCTTTCTTCCCATCTCATCCCCGACGTTCCCTTATCTCGTCTGTCCGCCTTATGGTTTTTCGTGATCGTTCTTTTGTCGATGATAGCTTAGGTCCGGTTATACTCGTGGATTATTACTGTTTATTAATAATATTTTTCCACGTTAAATGATTATAAAAAATATATAGAAAAAGATTTTTATTAAATTGCATTAAGATTGTTCAAGCAAACGCGATGAGGATCATTTAGCTTTTATATTTGAACTTCTTTTCTTAAACCGTATCTCTTGATTTGTCGAAGAGCTTTATATAATAAAATACATATGTATATTATGTCTGTTTAAAAAATTAAAACATTTTTTTTATATGATAATAAATTAGGAATC
>NW_021850091.1:0-242 GCF_003651465.1 Formica exsecta
AAACACTCGCTCGAATGGGTGTGAAGAAAGGACATGCTTATTTACTGCAAATTTTTTGTCGTCGCTGTAATTCTTGCTGATAAAGGTGTTTAGAATATATGCCGTTTAAGAAAATATGTCGGATACGGTGCGCTTTCTAGCAGTTTTACGCCGTTTTGTGGATGTCTTAAGTCTTTTCACCGTTGTGCGCTTTTTTCTTCTCTTATTTTTCGATGTTTTTGTATTTGTTCTTTTTTTCCCTC
>NW_021850091.1:313-731 GCF_003651465.1 Formica exsecta
AGCGATGCGCGTGTTGAGCCCGCGAGCCCGCCGCTGAGCTACATGCATTTTTGCATCCGACTTATAATCCGAACCCTTCATCAGACTACTTATTTTTTCTTTAGCTTTTCTCTTTTTCTCTTCGCGCGATTCTTCAAATCGGTGTTTGGCCGCTACCTTAAACGGCATATTGTTTTCAACATCTTCGATTATATTAGCACCGGCACGTAAAGCTTCTTTCCCCACAGTACGTACGCCTCTAGTTAAATAAGGTAGTACACGTCTGAACAATCCTCCGAGAAAACTACCAATACCGTGACCTCGTTGATAGGGCGATCCGACGAAAACTCGCGGAATTCCACCACCACGACTACCGCCGTTTTGTAACTCGTCGTAATACGTTGAATAATAATCCATTAACGTTTAATTTTTTATCGCG
>NW_021850091.1:14934-15042 GCF_003651465.1 Formica exsecta
AATACACGTCGATCTGATTGAACATGGAATGAAGTAAATGATTTACGGGGCCTATAGTGACCGTGGCGGTTGCGCCCGCAGTATGTCCTGAGGAATCGCCCGGCGTTT
>NW_021850092.1:0-325 GCF_003651465.1 Formica exsecta
TAATGTATATATCATAATCCGGACATGCATTAAATGCGCACGTAGCGCAAGAAACACCTAATTTTGCTGCGAGATTATTCTGGCCTGCAAATCTCGCGCATGATGTTTTGTGCAAAGTACGAAAAGCAAAGAGAGTATCCATCCGAGTCTATGTGAAAAACACATGTTTTATAGTTCACTCTTCCATTAAAATATTTACGAATTTTTTTTTTTTTTTTTGAGTAATGGACAGAATCAATTCATATAAGAATCACAATACTATATTCATATAAAAGCATTATGCTTGCAAGATGCAATACTCGTGTATCATTCAGTTTATTATTCA
>NW_021850093.1:0-3842 GCF_003651465.1 Formica exsecta
CGCTTGGAGATAATGAAGCATTTCTATTACACCTGATATTTGTATTTGTCATCCTTTCATATATGTTTGTAATTATTTATGCCGGGCAAGAAATTACAAATCATAACAATCAAGTATACTCCACAGCGTAAGATATAGATACATTGTATCGCCCCACAATTGTTTGTGTTAATATAGGATGGTCCGTTTAAAGTATTACAGGTGAATAACTTTGAAACTATTAATAACACAAAAACATGGTAAAAGTGCATAATAACAGACCCAGCTCCAATAACCTTGACCTTGGCATATTACCTTTGGACGTTACTCAGGAACGTCCAAAAGGTTTAAGCCGTCGCTCGTTTTTTATTAAAAAGTTATTAACAAAAAAGGTTTGAAAAATATAGCAGTTATTTTGAGTATTGAAAGGCATAAATGACTAATATATATGTGGAAAAAGTATATGTATGAACGATTTCCCGCTTTTTCCCCCATAGGGGGGGCGGAACCCACTGCGTCCATGCACATACTTTTCCACCCACACAAGAATTGTAGGGTAGACCTCACTTCGCGTTGTAAAGTATATACAATATACGTGGACGCAGTGGGTTCCGCCTCCTCCCCCCCCTACGAGCGGGCTCCACTTCCGGAAGATATAACCTAACCCAAACCTATTTCTGATTCAAAACTAAAATTTATGCTTCTGCTTATCCTTATATTATTAAATCAGAAATAGGTTTGGGTTAGGTTATATCTTTCGGAAGTGGAGCCCCCCCGTAGGGGTGGCGAAACCCACTGTGTTCACGCATATATTTTACAACGCGAAGCGAAGTCCATCCCACGATTGTTGTGTGGATGGGAAAGTGTATGCGTGAAAGCCCCCTACGGGGGGGCTCCACTTCCGGAAGATATAACCTAACCCAAACCTATTTCTGATTTAAAACTAGACTTTGCTTCGTGCAGAAAGTTGCAAGTTCATGTGAAATCATATAATTATAAATCTTGTTTAAGTAGTCAGAACTTTTTACTAACCTAGTGACGGGAAAGATCAACATCAAGGTCAACCGGAAGTTATATGGGATAGGGTGTGTAAAGGTAAACATTTACGTTTTATTTAGTAAACTTTTTTTGTTAATAACTTTTTATTAAACAACGAGCGACGCTTAAAACATTTTGGAGGATGCTCAGGACAGTGACCTTGACAACATATGTCAAGGTCAAGGTCATTGGGGCTGGGTCCGTTATTATGCACTTTTACCAAAAATATGTTTTAGACAAAAATTGCTTAGATGGATGAGGGACATATGACGACGCAATCAGAGTTATGCAATTTAACATTATTTTCAAGATCATTTCAAAGTCAATCCAATTTTTTTTAATGAAATGGTATATTTTTATTGTAAGCATCATCAAGAACTTCTCAAGAAAATTTTAACAACCTTCAATAATGTATCATTTAATTAATTTCGTATAGTTAGAGAAACCAAAGCGCGAAGAAAGTATACAAAAAACCAAACTCTCAAATGTTCCAAAAAAAGTAAACAGCATACAATATTGTTAACATGATAATTACGGAGTTTATTTAATCAATTTCAAGATGTATGTAATGAGATAATAAAGAAAAATGAAATCGCTATTATAGAAAAGTACGGAAACAAAGCAAAATAGCGTATTACAATTAGACTTATATGTAAGATAATATTTCTTGATCTTTTTTCTATATTCTAATATATTTTTACATTCAAATAAATAAATTGCATATATAAAAAAACTTAAAAAATTAAAGAAAATAATTTACCTATTGAGAGTTGTAAAGAAATAATTCGTAAATAAAAGTAAACTAAAATTCGTAAAGTAAAATTAAAATTAGTGAACAACAAATCCGCACAAATAAGAAGAACAAAATGGCTTTCTCTAACCTTACATGAGTTAAAAACTTACAAAATTAGTTGCATGTGCTTATGTTCTATTACAAATATAAACTATATCTCTCTACACAATATATGTGCACACTCCTTAGAAAATTATGCAAAATCCTACAATTATATAAGCTGTACAATAAATAGCGACACATTAACAAATATAAATTTTTATTGTATTCACATCTTACAATATGCATAGAACAGTGTATTGCGTAAGAAGCCAAGATAATGTTTTTATAATTAGTATCTCTTGTTGGCCAAAATGCAATTAAAAATTGTATTTTATTTATACTATTATCTAATTTTATATATGTTGCTTAATTATTTAAAGTTTAAAAGAGAAAGTATTCTGTAATAAATCAATTAAAGTTCATATTTTCTAAATTTGAAACTGAAGGCTCAACATTATTGATAAACTATTTAGAGAGAGATAATATTTCTATATCTCTCTTTTTCTCCATTATTTTACAGGCAAAAGCTTAGTTAATCAATAGATATAAATGTGAAATAGCTTGTAGAAATGCGCAAATGTGCATAAAACGATAGTCTCTTCAATAAAAATTATATATTTACCAATAAATTAATAATTAATACATCGGCGATTTAAATGAAACGGCGGGTTATATTCCTTTGTAGAATTGACCGTAACTGACAAGTACACGCACTAGAATGAAGCATGTTAAAATACATCGCTGCAAAGTATTAAATGCGCATGTGCGGTTTTTTATCGAGAAAAATATTTTTTCATGGAGTTATTCTCTATGGGAAATAAACACGTGTTATATTCCCGCCGGCGTCGAAATCGATCGCCTAATTATATACTCTTTCGCGAGGGAAGGTGAAAATTGTCAAGCGTTTCGATCTCACGGTAGTATTATATATCGCGCTGCATTTACATTAAATTAAGCTATTTGCATTAGAATTTAATATAGTAAAATGAAGCTATAGCTATAATTCAGTTGGCTAATCGAAAGAGGGGAATAAGCAAACCATCAGTATTTTTGCACTGTCGAACGCATCTTGATGCTCGCGGAGAAATGATCAGCTTTGACTCTCTGCACATCAGTCTTAATCGAACTTTGCTACTTTCGATTGGTCTGTGGCCTTATCAGCAATCGAATCTCGTTCGATTTCAAATAGTCCTGCTTTTTGCTATTTTGACGACCTGCATTATATTTCAGGTACGTCTATATTTTTAATTATGTTATTATGTGAGAAATAAACTAGTTTACCACTAGTTTTATTTGTCGCAGTTTTCATCTTGCGTTTGGTTGTAACCATATTATAAACATAATGTCGTAATTATTCATATTGTATAACATCGAATACATACATATATGTGTACATACATACATGTATATAAAAATACATGTACCTTATATATATTTTACGTTATACAATATATATAATTTAAATAATAATAATTTACTTTTTAATTTTTAATCGTATCATTAAGTACTTTTTGAATTATTTTATATTTCAATTTAACATATCTCGATATAAAAAATAAAATATCTCGTAAAATATTTAGTTTTCGATAATCTTACCGTAATACTTATTTTTTACATCAAAATATGTCAGATTAAAATATGAAATAACTCAAAAAGTACTTAATGAAAAGATACTTTATTATAGTGTTTTAAAAAGCTCGCAAGATAAGCTACAAGAATATGTAATAAAAAATAAGGGATTCCATTTAAGAAAACATCGATCACATTGACTTGGCCTTGAAAAGGTCACTCAAGGTCAAGTCCATATTTTCATCATGTGTCCCCCTCTGAACCATACAACTTTTGTATAGAACATTTTTTTCCATCTTGTTTACTTTACGAGATATTTGCGTGCGTTGATTAAAATGACTCACCCTGTATGTATATATATGTGTATATACAGGGTGTCCCAAAGCACCCTTGACAACGCTCGTGAGCAGGTAGAGCACAG